>NC_056734.1:813740605-814005605 GCF_019279795.1 Protopterus annectens | reverse complement strand
CAGATGTTCCTAACAGTACTTAGAGCATGTGCACAGAATAGTGTAGTGCATGCTTTAAGAAAGTATTCTTACTTGACTAATTTGCCTGTGTGTGTGTGTGTGTGTGTGTGTGTGTGTGTGTGTGTGTGTGTGTGTGTGTGTTTGAATAAGAAAACAGAACAGTACCAACAGTTCAAATGCTTTAATAAAATAAGCAAGAACATAGTACTGAGATACTCTGACTGAAACAGAATGTTATGGTTTTAAAATTCCTCATTACAGCCTTCCTGGAAATGTAGTTTTAGTTGCTTGTTCATGAAGAAGCAGCATGATGATTACAAAGACAAGGAATCATTTACCACACACACACACACACACACACACACACACACACACACACACACACACACACACACACACACACACACACACACACACACACATGCATACATATGTAAACGCACACACACAAACACATGCATTTGCATGCATACCCACACACATACACATGCATGCGGACATGCAAACACATGCGTGCGGGATCACACACACACTTCTAAGACAAAACAAGAAATACAATGCAGCTGTCAGACTTGATGTGTTGGGAACATAGGCATAAAACTATTCAAGCATCACTATGCACCTTCTATCCAAAACATTTAACCTAGGAATCTTGATAAATCTCCAGAACTGAGGTCAATACATCTCCAGCTCTGCATTTTTAAACTATTAGGTTACCTGTTTTTTCATTAGAACCAACTTCAAACAAGCAGTGCAGACTTTGAATAAGAATCTAAACTGCGTAGCTTGCAAGCTGAGCTTTCCATTACTGCCACTAGAATGCACAGATATCATTTGCATAATAATGTAAGTGGTCGTATTTACTTAGTTGAAACAATTTATAGTGAACATACATACTTGATGAAATAAACAGGATTTCTAGTCATCTTATTAGATTATGTACATTTGCAGATATTTTTTTTTGCTTTCTTGTCTCCTGCAATACTCATCAGCTGTATCTTCCCATCTTGGACTTCCCTGGATTTGCTGCAGTAGGGTTGGAGCCATAAAGAAGATTAACTGATCAAGGCATCTCACGTCCACATCATGCAGGAGCTAGGAATGTTTTTTGTTTTTTTTTATTTTGTCTTCCCACCCTGTACATGCATCAGTAATGCTCTCTGGGTGGAGTGAGCAGTAAGCAGATGTGACGATCTGCTCCTTACTTCCACAAAGAGCTGACATCAGCAAGCTACCCTGTCCACCCTCAAGAAGCACTTCCTTGTTGTTTTGCTCGCCTCCACCGGGGAATTCAATCTGAATTGTGTGCTTCATGGAAGAGGCTCCCAGCACTCCTCACTGGATGGGTATAACCATCATCCCTTACTAGTGACGCAGACACCCATCCCATTAATTGAATCAGGGTCACGTCTGTCATAAGTAGGACTTTTGCCTCAGACAGCCATGCAATTAATTGAATCAGAGTTACTTCCGTCATAGGTAGGACGTTATCCCTTTGTGAATATTTGAGTCTATGCTATCACTATCAACAAACTCGTAATTTCCAACAAACCAGGCTGTTTATCATGTTCTTGTTATAAATGTCTTGTGTAAAGTTTCAAAAATGAACAATTCCTCATAATCATGTCTCAGATTAGAAATAACAATAATGCTCCTTTCAGTGGATTATGCATGAATTGTGGAAACAAACTGAGCTATGTTTTTTCTGTCCACATATCTCAGCATTACTAAATGACTTACTTCAAAATTGTATCACTTATTTATTTATTTAACATTTGTTTACTGGGAAAGTCCGAATGGACACAGATCCTTTTTCAGCAGAGGCCCATGGAGAAAAGCTCCATGAGTAACAATAAATTTGAATGCACACATTACAATAATCAGTAAAGTATAATGTAAACAAAATGTAGTATACATAAGAAAATATCTTAACACTTTTGTTCAATATATATATATATATATATATATATTGCCATTTGCACTTTCCTATTGCTGTCTTTGTCTAAGTCTGTCTCATACTGGTTTTACTTGTATGGCAGTTGAGATATCTTTTTTTTGCAGAGGCAAACATTAAGCTTGCAGAGGTAAATTTGACATTGACTGCACACTATCTGTAGCACCTAAGCACGTAATACACTTGTGATTATATGGTATTCTTTTTGCATTTACAGTTTTTACAGCTTTAGCTTGATATGCTTGACATTTATTCTTAGTGTGCTGCAGAACTGGACAATGTTAAGTGGAGCACTATTACCTGAAGAAAGGGTAATCCAAAAGTGAAGAAGTTTGTCAGTTATTGATAAAACTGTCTTTGCATACATTGAGTTGGCAAGCTCTACTACAAGAAGCCTGACGTATTCATTTACCAGAACATTTTACCTTTCCATTTAACACCATGACCTTAAGAATCTATACTGCCATTTATTTTATTTATCCTTTGTTTAGTCCCACTAGTCTTTTCAGTGGAGATTCAAGGTGGTATTTAAAATATTAGCCAGAATTTGGCTGGGGTATCTCAGAATTTCTTCTCTTCGAGTCTGCGGTGGTGGTGCTGCGGTAGCGTTGTCACCTCACAGTAAGACGCTGTCTGGTTCGATTCTAAGCTAGAGCGTCTTCTGCATGGAGACATGCATGAATGGGTGTACCTTCGTTGAAGGTTGTGCATCAGGGCTGGTAACTCGGCATGTAAAAATCAACTACCAATCATTAGCGGACTGGAGCTCCGCTGTGGCGACCCCTAACTGGGAAAAGCCGAAAGACACAAAAACAACATCTCAGAATTTCTTCTACTCTTTTCAGGCACCAGAGGACTGTCACTAGTGTTTGGAGAATTCCAAGATGAAGAAAGAGTAGATATTGTTGCGGGAGAAATTTTGTACAGGGCTGGAGAGCAGAGGTCTGGATAAAGAGGTACTGGAGAACTTATTGAAGGAAGGAAGGAGAACCAGAAGATGAAGAGGAGGTGAGCTGGAGTGCTATGAAGGCTGAATATTACAAGAGCTCTGGGAGTCAGATAGTAAAGCTGGTAACGTTGTAGAGAAGCAGATTACACAGGCTGAAAGCACAGATGCATGTCTGGCCAACGGAGTAATCAGTTTTAAGACTATATCCCTGCAATTGAGTACTGTGGATGACAGAAATGAAGAAACAGTGTGCAAATTTTGTAAGTCAAGGAACAAGAAGCAGAGTAAAACATGAAGAGACGTACAACAAATTTTATGGGTAAAATAGAAAAAAGAAATAACACATCACATTGAAAAAATACTTCATTTTTCTTAACTTTGGCTTGCAGTTCAGAAATGGAGAAATTTGAAATTAAAACTTTTTTTCTGACCAAATATGATAAAGTGCATGATAACAGAAATGTATGGAGAGTGGAATGGGAAGTATGGGTTGCACTGGATAAGCAAAATAAAAATTTGCAGTATATTTCAAATAATATAATAATGAATGGGTAAAGGGGAAATGTTAACTATTGGCGCCAACTGAAGGTCTGCTTCTTTTGTTGCGATGGAAAACATTTGATTCAGGAACATACAAAACAATGTCGATGATATGGGAAGCAAGGCCATACTACTAGGAACTGTAAAACTTTTTGTAGGAAATGTAATGAGTTTGGTCACTTTTGATATGAATGAAGAGAAGGTACATGAAAAAGAAGGGAGGGGCAATATGTAGAAAACAACATTCGGGAAGAAAGTAAAATGGCTGATATAGGTGAAGAAGAAAGTGATAGAAATATCATTAAAGGTATAAAACAGAATAAGGAATAACTAGTGATAGAAGAGATTCAGATACAAACAGAAAATAAATTTGATGAGTTGGCAAATAAAGAAGAAGATGTTGACTCAGAAATGAAAAGAACAAGAATAGAAAGAAGTTAAATCTTTTGGAGAGAAGGAAAAATAAGAACACGAGGAAAAAAGGTGTAAAAAGAGGAAAGAGATAATTTGAGTAATTTGGGACTAAATGTAAATAATATAAGAAATGAAATGAGCGTTGTAATGGTTGTTGAATGATACAAGAAGAAAAATATGTATCTGTTATGTTTACTGGATACAACATGTGTTGCACAAGAAAAATAAAAAAAAATTGAATCTGCTTTGGGAAAACGATCATATGGTTTCTCCCAGTGTAATTTCTACAAGTATTTTGGCCTTTTAATACCATGATGGGAATGAACCCCATTCCTAAGCCAGGTTTTGATTAAAGATCATGAAATTAGTATTGTTTCAATCTTTGATGTTAGTTAAAAGTACTGTTCACAGCATCCACAGTGTGCCTAGAACTGACTCCATCCGTAATTCGTATGGAGTTTCATGTATCAGTAGCATATCTAAATACAACTGTAAATTCTTTTTTTATGAAACCTATTTCCCCTACTATTATTGGAACTGTCTGGGTATCCTTCTACATTGCTCTCATTGCTGCCTGCAAATCTTGGTATTTTTTTAACTTTGTGCCTGTGCCTGTATATTAGACACTTTAATCACTGGGTGTAGCAGTTTAAATGATTAGCACTTTTTTTTTTCCAGATTACTATATATGGTTTTCTCATATCTGTTTTTTTAACTGTTGGTAATGGGTGATCTCATGTTATATACACTTCAGCATTCTCTGTAATGCTTTGTGTTTCATGTTTCCAGTGCTTCTCAGCTACTTCAATATTGTAGTGTTTGCACAATCCCCAGTGCAACAGTCTTGCCACATTATTGTGTCTTTCAGTATACATGTCCTCTGCCATGTGTATATCATACCCAGCAACAAGATGTTTGACTGTTTCTAGTTCTTTTTTACATAACCTGCATTTGTCTGTTTGTCCCACATGTTCAATGGACTTTGTAAACCTATGTGCATGTAGTCCAATACCCTGGGCAATCACTATTAAACTTTCATCTTTTGATTTCAGTTCACCTGTCCTTAACCACCTCAGTGTCAAATCCTGATCAACATGAGGCTGTTCCAGAATATATCTGCACTTGGCACAATATTTATGCCTTTCTACATTTCTTTCCTTCTCATCTGATCCTTCTTCTTATAAACTTTCTTTAGTTTTGTTGGTGTCTGACTTTTGTCTATTTCTGGTTTGATTTCCATTCCTGCTTGATACTAAAATGATTATAATAAAATAAGAAGAGAAGTCGTCTTTGACTTTTTCTTCTCAAATTTTAATACTTTCACTATGTTTTGACCTAGTGAGGTCAGCACACTTGTATGCAGTCACACAATGTCAGATCTAGACATGTAATCAATTTCCTTCAAAATGTATAATCTTGATATACACTGACTTTTATATATCATTTGATAGGCACAATATATTTTTCTCGTTTTCTTATTTTCCTGTCCAACTGATTGAATACCTTTGGGGCCAGTCAGTCACCTCAAAACTGTAAGTTAGAACAAGAAGAACAATTTGTTTTATAGCTTGGACTTAATTCCTAGATGTCAAGGCAGTTTTCATTATTAGTTTTAGTCTTCTGAAGTATTCCTTAATGAGTTTTACTTGCATTTGTTCATGTTTTATTGCCAATCCATCATCAATTCCCAAATACTTTTACATTCCCTCCTGCTCAAGTTCCTTTATATCACATTCTTTCCCAGACTGATATTATATTGATTATGCAGCTTTTCTGCCTTAAACATTGCTTTTGCACATTTATCAAGACCAAATGACACTCATAGCATGTGAGAAAGTTTTAACCACTTGCAGTTGTGCTTTCAGCTACTCAACTGATGAACTATACAGTTTTAATCTATCCACAAAAGATAGATGAGAGAAGTCTTTAAACAAGGTTATATAGATATGGTCAGCAGGATGTGAAATATGTTCTAGGTTAGGGACATTAATAAGAGAAGATGAAGTGAAAGTATTGGCTATTGTGACACCCAGCACTGCTGCCAATATGTGATGGGGTACCACTATGTGTTGTCTCCATGCTGGGCCAGTTATCTAAGAGCCTGAATTCTCACCACTGACACTGGAGAAGGACGTTCACTTGGAATACAAATGGATACACTCAGTATTTCCAGATGCAGACCTCGCTGTATCAAGTATAATTTCCCTTAAGAGCACACAGGAAACACACTCAGCCTGGGGTTTGGATGTCTCTATATCTGACTCCCTTAGCCAAGTGTCCAAGCCAAATCCTCTATCACCCTCTCTGTAAACTCAGTCCTTCGTGTCTCACACACACACACATACATACACACACACACACACACACACACACACACACACACACACACACACACACACACACACACACACACACATACACACACACACACACACACACACACACACACACACACACACACACTGAGAGATTTAGTTTTACACACACACACACACACACACACACACACACACACACACACACACACATGGGAAAGGGTGGCACAGGTTTACCTGCTGTGCCCCCTTCTGCCCAGAGTATAAGGTAGTTATCATTGCCACCAAGCACTTCACAATCAGCTACTCCAAGGCCCTTAACAAAGGGTGTCCAATTCCATCCATCCATCCATCCATCAATTTATACTGTGCAATATTAATACTAATACAAATGGTAGTAGTTCATCAAGATGGCTAGGCCTTCTGAAGTGGCCCACACAGTGTTACCAAATAAATATAAGTACTCTCAAAGGTTAAATACTCTTTACAAGAACCAGCCACCATAAAAGTTTTATATATATTTCATAATAAATAATAAAAGAGTATGAAAATATTGAATACATATTTACAGTAAACCACAGAGTTCAAATCACAGAAAATATCAGAAACAACATGATAGACAGACTCATACAAATAGCAAGAAACAATCTCTAAACTAAGCTTCACTGTATTCCTGACTGAATCTAAGAGAACTTGCTGTTCTCTAATAACTTACTTGGGCAAGGCAAGATGAAATACGGAAGCAGTCTTTCTAGTCAGGCTTCCAAACAGAATACTTAATATTCTGAGATTACTCCCTGTAAAATATAATATCCAAGATGACTTGCAAAATGACCTCATCTGGTCACCTGACTCTAGGTTCCCACAATACCTCCTTTTGAAGTTTGAGAAAGGAATTTAGTAGACTGCTACAATACATATTTAGAGGAGCCAGAGACATTTACAACACCCTACCTTCTTTACAAAAGCTAACAGATAATAGCTGCTCCCAGACCTACTGTCTATGAGCCGACTCAGCACTGTGGGGTACCGTTCAATGATTTAACAGCTCATTAACATTTCCCTTATTTTTCTTAAAATAAGCCATCTAGGTAACCATTGCTGCACCAGTGTCCTCTATTAAAATATATACATTTAAAGCAGATACCATGTACATTTCTCTTCATTTCAGCAGGCTGCAGTGTTGATACATTTTAACAAAATTAACACAAGCAGTGCTCAAAAATACATTTTCAGCACAAGCATCTGTACAAATAAGCTTGGTATACAAATAACATATAATTATTTACAAAATTCCAGTTAGCTGTGCTGGCACAAGTCATACATCCACTGCCCTACTTCTCCCTGGCATGGCGCTGGCAGTACCGCCCCTCATCACAGATGTAACAACTGTGATACCAGGAAGGATGTGAAGAAAATGAAAACACTGTCATCTGTGTTAACATGACTGGCAGGAGATTTGTGTATATTCTTAGATTAACTTGTATTGTATGCCAGCATGCCAAATTGGAAAAGTGGAAATAAGTTTTAAAATGTTTCATATTTCACTGTTTATACAGAATGTTTAAGGAATCTGTCAATGTTTTGATACATTTCTAATTGCATATGTTTGTAAGGGAGATTCTAAAGCACAAACTGTCTGCGGAGAATCAGCTGATCAGTGGGGGATATCATTAGAATGTTCCTGGTTGTTATGTGATTATTTGAATAGCTGGTATATTTCTGTGATACTCCCATACTAGAGTCAGTGGTGAGAATTGAAGCTCCTTAATTACTGACCCAGGTTTTAAGTGGGGGTATTCACATTATTTGTGGCAGTCCGGTGACATATTGACCGGATGTCACAATGGGTAAATCGAGAAAAAATTGAAATTGTATGAAGGCGATAGTTACATATGTGAATACATGTCAGAAAGAAAAAAAAAACATATTTGAAGAACTTAAATATATGTGATAATAAACATCAATATTAATGACTGGAGACTTTAACTGTATGATAAGAAAAGAAAAATAATGTAACCTCTAAAGCTGATAAATGATGTGATTCAATGTGGAAACTTGAAGCTAGGAAAAAGTAGAGCATGGACATACAAAAGTGGAATTTTTAAAACAATGATATATTATGTTAGGTATTTCAGTGACATGAAAAAAGTGACAGGTGGAGTGGAAGGACTAGGTTTTCATGTCATAGAGCAAGATGGGCTTTGTTAGGTAATAATGAAGAAATCTTAAATGAAGGCAAAGGAATTAATTGGTTAACAGAGGATGTCAGTCAAATGAAATACATGAAACAAGAAGGCAGTAGGTCATGGAAGCAACATATGACAATGAGTATTTTATGAAAATGTTGCAAAATGATGGGTAGTGTTAAAACATCAAAATACTTTCTGGAAACAAAGAGAAGGATAATAAGAAAGAAAGAGTCTGAGAAAGGAATGAAAGAAAGAAATAAAAGAGTAGGAAAAATAAAGAAAAAATCAGATAATGTTAAATAGACGTAAATATTTTTAAAGGGAAAGAGGAAGACATTTCAACTTTTTAGGAAAGGAGTTAAGAGAAATGAGGGTAAGAGGGATGGAATGGTAAATGAGAATGTAAAAATTATGGAGGTAGAAGAAAAAATATAGAAATAATGTCTAAAAAGGAAAAGGTTGAAAGAGGGAGTTAGAAAGTAAAGAAAATTTCAGATATTGCAAAATGTAAATTAGAAAAAAGAATTAAATGAAAGAATTAGAAGACAAAGAGGGAAGGATCAGTACCATGCTTGAATGGATTAAGTTATGGATATTAAAAGGAGAAAGGTGTAAGGGAAAAAATAGTATTTGTGGAAATGAGGGGTTAAAGAAAGGATAGAAGATAAAAATCTCTCCATCCACTGAACATATGTATATCAACTCCAGAGTCACACCAACTCAATGAATGGAGGCATCACCCAAAATAAATGAATTATTGCAAGTACACACTTAGAAATCATACAAGCACTGAGTTCCTATAGAAATCAGATGTGTTTATTTGTACTAGTAATAAATGCAACAATACAAACATGTATCAACTAAATGAGAGAAGCAGGACAGTGAATGGAAAAGATATAAAAATACCTGGATGTCATATGCATATTATGTAATTATTGTAACAAAATAATATGTTATGGATGAGGGAAACTGTGACAAGGATGGAAAGGGTTTAAGTAAAGCTGGATTAAGGTTAAATAGGTGAAAAGGTAAAGAGTTTGGTAAATCAAGAAGATAAGTGGAATATATTTTACTACAAATGAGAAAAAAAAATTAATAATCAGATATTTATCTATCTATATCTATATCTATATATCTATCTAACATAGGGTCAAACCCTGAGCTGTTGGACATGCTCCACTTAAAGAAATCCCAATCCATCAGAGCCACACACACTCCAGGGATCTAAACTTTGTCACCAAAATGAACAAAACATGCTGGAGGTTCCTTACTCAGAGACTCCCCATACTCCTGAATAGACTGCCCATACATGTCAAGCAGAGCGCCTCCTTGGCCCTATTCAAAATGAACCTTGACGATTGGATGGGAGATAGGAAATTCACCCCGGGGATCACGTCACGTCACCAGGGGTCCAGGGAAGTAAATATTGTGGGAAGAAATATCCAGGGAATTGTTATGGCTAGGCTTGTATATGCCCTAGGGCTGATAGCCTAGTACCAGCCTATGAACCTATATATATATTTCCCACCTTTAATGTGACCTATAACCTGTACAATTCAATTGAAAAACAAACAAATCTGTTAGGGGAGAAAATATAAAAAATACAAAATGTACAATATGCTGGTTGCATAAGTATGCATACTCTTAAACTAATACTTTGTTTTGTGTGCACACCCTTAAACTAATATTTTGTTGAAGCACCTTTTGATTTAATTATAACATTCAGTCTTCTTGGGTAAACACCTGCTATCAATTAAAGAGACTCTGATTAACCTCAAATAAAGTTCAGTTGTCCTAGTAGGATTTTCCTAACATTTACTTAGTTGCCTGATACAGCAAAAGCCACGGTTTGCAGAGAGCTTACAAACCATCAAAGGGATCTCATTGTTAAAAGGTATCAGTCAAGAGAAGGGTACAAAAAAATTTCCACAGCATTGGATATACCATGGAACACAGTGAAGACAGTCATCAAAAAGTGGAAAAAATATGGAACAACAGTGACGTTACAAAGAACTGGAAGTCCCTACAAAACTGATGAAAAGACAAGACAAAAACTGATCAGAGAGGCTGCCAAGAGATCTACAGCAACACAGAAGGAGCTTCAGGAATTTCTGGCATGTACTGGTTGTGTACTACATGTGACAGCAATCTCCCATATTCTCCATATGTCTGGACTATGGGGTAGGGTTGCAAGACGGAAGCCTTTTCTTACACAGAAAAACATCCATGCCCAGCTAAAATTTGCAAAACAATACTTCAGGTCTTCCAAAAGCATGCAGGAAAATGTGTTAGGGTCTGATGAGACCAAGGCTGAACTTTTTGGCCTCAATTCCAAAATGTACGTTTGATGCAAAATGCTTTGCATCACTGAAAAACACTATCCCCACCGTGAAGCATGGTGGTGGCAGTATCAAGCTTTGGGGTTGCTTTTCATCAGCTGGAACTGGGACTTTAGTCAAGGTGGAGGGAATTATGAACAGTTCCAAATACCAGTCACTTTTGGCCTAAAACCTTCAGGCATCTGCTAGAAGCTGAAGATGAAGAGGAATTTCACCTTTCAGCAAGACAATGACCCCAAGCATACATCCAAGTCAACAAAAGAATGGATTCACCAGAATAAAATTAAGGTTTTGGAATGGCCCAGCCAGAGCCCAGACCTAAATCCAATAGAAAATCTGTGGGGTGGCCTGAAGAGGGCTGCGCACAAGAGATGCCCTCACAATCTGACAGATTTGGAGTGCTTTTGCAAGGAAGAGTGGGCAAATATTGCCAAGTGAAGCCACATTCTTTGATTTCCTGTCCTTGCCTAGTTAAGTGGTGCATTGTGAAGTATTTTCTGCTTAAAAACCTCAGCTTTGGCCAGCTAACAACTTGGTTATATTCAACTGGACATATAAGAGAATTTAAGTACTTTATCTGCACTTTTAAAAAAAAAAAATACGGTATTTAATTTGATTTAAACTGTGTTGAAGGAATATTAACTGAACTGGCAGTTTTTCTGCTCTTCTGCTCTTTAGTAACTTGAACAGAAGCTAGTGTTTGCTGAATTTTGTTATGTGCTAGTAATTACAGGTGTGGGGGTAGCCACATTCTTTGATTTCCTGTCCTTGCCTAGTTAAGTGGTGCATTGTGAAGTATTTTCTGCTTAAAAACCTCAGCTTTGGCCGGCTAACAACTTGGTTATATTCAACTGGACGTATAAGAGAATTTAAGTACCTTTATCTGCACTTTAAAAAAAAAAAAAAAACGGTATTTAATTTGATTTAAACTGTGTTGAAGGAATATTAACTGAACTGGCAGTTTTTCTGCTCTTCTGCTCTTTAGTAACTTGAACAGAAGCTAGTGTTTGCTGAATTTTGTTATTTGCTAGTAATTACAGGTGTGGGGGTAGCCACATTTTTTGATTTCCTGTCCTTGCCTAGTTAAGTGGTGCATTGTGAAGTATTTTCTGCTTAAAACCTCAGCTTTGGCCGGCTAACAACTTGGTTATATTCAACTGGACGTATAAGAGAATTTAAGTACCTTTATCTGCACTTTAAAAAAAAAAAAAAAACAGTATTTAATTTGATTTAAACTGTGTTGAAGGAATATTAACTGAACTGGCAGTTTTTCTGCTCTTCTGCTCTTTAGTAACTTGAACAGAAGCTAGTGTTTGCTGAATTTTGTTATTTGCTAGTAATTACAGGTGTGGGGGTAGCCACATTCTTTGATTTCCTGTCCTTGCCTAGTTAAGTGGTGCATTGTGAAGTATTTTCTGCTTAAAAACCTCAGCTTTGGCCGGCTAACAACTTGGTTATATTCAACTGGACGTATAAGAGAATTTAAGTGCCTTTATCTGCACTTTAAAAAAAAAAAAAATACGGTATTTAATTTGATTTAAACTGTGTTGAAGGAATATTAACTGAACTGGCAGTTTTTCTGCTCTTCAGTTATTCCCATCCACCCTCCCTGGTTTTGTTTTGGTGTTAATCTTAGTGGCCTTGAAACTGCCCGCCCCTCAGCCTGCCTCTGGGCTCATCTCATTTGCTCACTCAACTGAGTGCAGTGAGATCATATTCTGATTTCAGGCACTCCTACTGTGTACAAAGAGAGCATCTGGGAAACAGACAAAAAAAATTAAGCTCATTTCCTGCCTTTCCTGTTAAGTGGTATAGACTATTTGTAGGCTTCTGAGCCCCCAAGCCCTTCTGTGTTTGAGGGAAGCCTTCTAGCTTGTTTTTTTTTCTTATAACTAGCCAGTTTTCTAGTTTCAGCTCTCAAATCTGTTTCTTTGATCTCAGCACTTGTTCAGATAAAAAAAAAAAAAAAAAAAATTTCATCTGCTTTTACTGTACTTGTGTTTCTACCTACTTCATTTTACTTTTGCATCATTTTAAAAATACTCAATTGTATTTATTACTGCTTGGTGTAACACATTCTAAGCCTTTTGGTTTAAACACTTGGGCTTCGGACCAGTTGTTTTGCACTGAGAGGGTTTGTGGTCTGCACTGTTGTGGCAGAACAGGTAGCTTACATCCTTCTAGGTTGGGAACTGCTGACTGAGGGCTCAGTGTCTGTTATTCTAAAAGTGTATTAATTCTGGTTTAAGCACTTGGGCTTTCAGGCCAGTTATTTTACATTAAGAGGGTTCGTGGTCTGCACTCTTGTGGGAGGAGAGGCTGGACTCTGCCCTTCTGAGCTGGGAATTTCTGGTTAAAGGCTTATAGTGCATGCATATCTGAACTGCTTCTTACTGAAGTTGGTGCGCCTTGTTTGCTGTGGCATAGACTGGATTCGGGCCTGCTGGATCTAGCGTTGTTTGTGTAACTTGAGCACTAATCCAGACATTCTCTAAAGTATTCAATTGTATTTATTACTGCTTGGTTGTAACTTGATTAAAGTGTAGCTATCATTCTAAGTCTTTTGGATTAAGCACTTGGGCTTCAGACCAGTTGTTTTACATTAGGAAGGTTTGTGGCAAGCACTGTGGTGGCAGGACAGGTAGCTTTCATCCTTCTAAGTTGGGAACTGCTGATTGAGAGCCCAGTGTCCAAGTGTATTAGTTCTGGTTTAGGCACTTGGGCTTCAGGCCAGTTATTTTACATTAAGAAGGTTCGTGGTCTGCACTCTTGTGGGAGAAGAGGCTGGACTCTGCCCTTCTGAGCTGGGAATTTCTGGTTAAAGGTTTATAGTACCTGAATATTTGAACTGTATCTTACTGAAATTGGTACACCTTGTTTGCTCTAGCATAGACTAGATTCAGGCCTGCTGAATCTAGCTTTGTTTATATGCTTGTTGTTTGTTTGCTTGTTATTTCCCTGGAAGCTAATTCCACCTAATACGCGGCTTCTCAGTGCTTCTGTGGATCACTAGTGATATCTGCATTGCTTACTGTACTTATTTCCTTGTTTCACTTGAAAGAAAGTTACTGTTTGTCGTTTTTGCATTTAGTTACTTGTAACACATTGCACTCAAGTTATCTGGCACTTGCTCACTAAAGCAATTATATAAGTCAGCACTAAAAATTAAAAGCACTACACCTTCACTCCCCACTGGCCCTTGTTTTCAATTATTAAGGAATTCCCAATATTATTCTAGCATGTCCAAAGGTCAATTGTCAATCTCCTCTCCGGTCCAGCTGGTGAATCTGGGAATCTTGAGGCAATGTTATAACTGCCTCATGTACACAGACAACCCTCTCCTCCTCCCACATAACACAAATACTTGCGAGAGATGCAGCTATTTAGCCAAACTGGAGGCTGAGCTCTCTCAACTCAGGACTGGCAAGACCAGACAGGAGGAGAAGGCAACTACACACACCACAAAACCAGCCTCACATAATGCTACCACACCACTGAATCAAACACATAAACACACAAAGACATACTCAGAGGCTCTGAGTAAAAATTTATAAACAGCAGAGGCCTCCAAAGCAGACACCCAAACAACTGCTACCTCAAGACACCCCACAAGCAACACATAAACCACAAAAGCAGTGTGCAAAGCAGTCACAGCCCTTAAGGCCAAATACAACACCAAACATACTTGTCATAGGTGACTCCATAGTCAGACACACTGACGTCCCACTCACCAGGCTGAACAAGGAGAGGGTCACAGTAAGCTGCCTATCGGGCGCTAGAATCCGCCACATAACACAAGCACTCGGGTCACTCCACGGCAAGTACAAATATGACACAGTCATTGTCCATGCTGGTGTGAACTACCTGAGATGTACCTCCCTGGACTACATGAAAAGAGACATAGAGGAGCTCTCTGATTATGTAGCCCAGGCAGGTATGACCCTAACCCTGAGCAGTATCCTTCCTTCACCAAGAATGATGCCACAATATAGAGACAAGATGATCAGCTTTAACAAGTGGCTTAATGTCTGGTGTCATTCAAAGGGGATCCAGTGTCTGTCTGCCTGGGATGGCATGCTTGACAAGCCATGCTGCTTCGCAAGGACTGGGATTCCAGATATTGGCTAAGGCTCTTGCCACCCCCATAGTGCCTTTTTTAGGCAAGGCTCAAATTCTAAACCTACCACCCTAGAAAACAAAAATGGAAAGAAACTGAGGGTAATGCTGCTCAATGCCAGAAGTCTAAATCTCAAAATGCACACACTCGAGGCCCTTCTCAGTATGGAGAACATCGATGTCTGTGCTGTAACTGAAACCTGGTTCAAGGCTCCTGAGAGCACCCCGGCACTATTAGGTTTTACCTCATATCATGCGTTCCAGCCCCAAAACCCGGACCACACCACAAAAGGAGGGGGTGTATCCATATTCATAAAGGATACCCTCACCTCCAGGTTGGTGGCAACGCACAAGCTCGGAAACCATCCAGGTGCAACTAACCATAGGCAAAACTGCTCTACAAATTGTAGCATGCTACAGGCCACCCTCTCAAACTCAGGAACCCCACACAGCCTTCCTGAAGACACTGGAGGGTATAAATGTATCTCCAAACACCATCATATTGGGTGACTTCAACTACCGAATATAGACTGGGAACATTACTCAAGCCCTAACTTTCTAGCCCAATGGTTACTGGAGTTCATAAATTCAAATGCCATGGAACAGCTAGTCACTGTTCCCACGAGAGGAGAAAATATACTAGATCTCATTATCACAAACATGGGGACAAAATGCTCCACACCGGAAGTATATCCCTCATTGGTGAGATCTGATCGTAACTAATCTCACTGGAAATCCACATCCCGCCCCCACCCCAAACAAAAAAGACCACAGTGAAGAACTTCTCTAAAGCAAACTTCACACTACTCAAGACTGGTGTGGTATCCTTCAAGGCCCCTGAGACAGTGGAAACCACAACCCAAGCTGTGGAAGCCCTTACAAATGCCTTCTATGAACACCTCCAGGACTGCATGGATCAGGCAATCCCAAATAGAACCAAGACTCTTTCCACAAAGGGCAAACATCCAGTCTGGTGGACCCCAGCCATTAACAAACTTTACAATAAGAGGAGAAAGCTATTACATGATAGAACAAAATCCATAAAAGGGAAGTCACCCCTGATCATTATTAGTAAAAATGCGAGCACTCATAAAATCAACTTAGGCCAATTTTGAGAGAAAAATTGCCATTGATTCAAAGGACAATCATAAGGCTTTTCTCAGCTATGTTAGGAACCTGGGTGGAAACTCCCAGATATGCTCAGAATTAGTCCAAAATGATACAAAAATCACTGAACCCACAGACATTGCCAACATACTGGCAGACAGGTTCAGTGCAAACTTCTCCCCCCCTAAAGGAGAGATAACTATCCCAGCGGAGTGTAGCCTCCCAGACATCTCAAATGCGCAGGTGAAAGCTGCTCTCTCTAAAGCTAAAAACACAGCATCAATGGGACCGGATGGTGTCCCCGGCTGTGTGCTACATGAGCTAAATGAGGAATTAAACCCGCACATAAGGCAGCTGTTTAATCTCAGCCTTACCACAGGATACATGCCCAAGGAGTGGCGTATGGCAACTGTGGTCCCACTCCACAAAGGCGGTGCCTCTACGGACCCTGGTAATTACCGCCCCATAAGCTTAACAAGTCTAGTCTGCAAAGCTATGGAGAGGATCATAATGGAGCTCATAAACAAAGATATAGGGGACTTGCAGACATTGGACCCGACCCAGTTTGGCTTCGTCAAGGGAAGATCATGCCTTTTGAACTTGGTCGACGTCTTCGAAACAGTCACCAAGGCCAGTGATGAGGGAAAGGCAGTCCATACAGCCTACCTTGACCTTGCAAAGGCTTTTGACACAATACCCCACTCGGGTATAGTAGAAAAACTTACCAGCTTAAATGTAAACCCATATGTCACAAGATGGGTTGCAAACTGGCTTAAGGACAGAACCCACAGGGTTAGAGTTGCTGGCGCTATGTCAGACTCCAAGCCGGTCACAAGTGGTGCCCCACAGGGCTCGGTCCTTGGCCCCCTATTGTTCAGCATCTACTTCTCAGAAGTACAGGCCAACAGGGGAGGACTTTGGCTGACAAAGTTTGCAGACGACTGCAAACTGGGCGCCATAGTGGAAAGTGCATTGGACACGGATATCCTTCAGAAGGGACTCACGGAAACAGATAGCTGGTGCCAGAGCCATGGCCTGAAGTTAAACGCCAAAAATGTATAGTCATACCCTTCGGGAAAAACAAGGTAACCCCAAGCTACCATATAGGTGGCAATCCACTAAGCACAGAAGAGGTTATCAGGGACCTGGGGACCCAGGTTGACAGTGGCCTTTCTTTTGACACTCACGTTGCTAAAGTGGTTAGAAAGACCTTCTACATTGCCCACCTGATCATGAAGGGATTCACATCCAGATCTAGTGAGGTCATTGTTCCCCTGTACTCTTCACTTATCAGACCAATGATCGAGTACAATGCCCCATTCGGGATGTATCTCGCCCGACATCTGCAGCAATTGGAGAGACCCCAAAAGTTTCTCACCAAAAGGATAAAGGGACTCCAAAATCTGTCATATGCTGCCAGATTGAAGAAACTCCAGCTCTATTCAGTCGCATACCGTCTGCTCAGAGGTGACATGTGCCTGACATACAAGGCCATGTCCAACCCAGAATTAATGGACATGCTCCACCTCAAAAAATCCAAATCCACCAAAACCACTAGAGCAAGTGACTTAAACCTTAGCACGGATATAAATAGGACGTGCTGGAGGGATAGATTTATCACTCAGAGACTCCCTATGCTGTGGAATAGAGTTCCGGTCCATGTGAGGCAGAGCACCTCGCTGGCTCTGTTCAAGAGAAATCTTGACCTGTGGATGGGAGATCGTAGGTTTACCCCGGGAATCATCTCGGTGTCACTGCTGGACAGAGGCACAACAAACTAATGGGTACAGTATTTTTTCATATAAGGGGTGGCGTAAGCCACAAAAATTCGGGCTAGGCTTATAAATGCCTTGGGGCAGATAGCCTAGTATAAACCTATGAACCTATGAACCTATGAAGATGTCTCATGCTGATAGATTCCTAC
This sequence comes from Protopterus annectens, assembly GCF_019279795.1. Taxonomy (NCBI): domain Eukaryota; kingdom Metazoa; phylum Chordata; order Ceratodontiformes; family Protopteridae; genus Protopterus; species Protopterus annectens. The sequence goes on along the minus strand of NC_056734.1, from coordinate 813,987,755 downwards.
CCAAGAAGACTGAATGCTGTAATTAAATCAAAAGATGCTTCAACAAAGTATTAGTTTAAGGGTATGCACACACAACAAAGTATTAGCTTAAGGGTGTGCATACTTATGCAACCAGCATATTGTACATTTTTTATTTTTTTATGTTTTTTAAAACCAAAAAAATGAAATAGAAAAGGTGCCAAAGTACAAATACCAGTAACCAAAGTCCAAAATAGCTCCCATGAAGGAGAAACAGTCCACAACCAAATAATGAAAAACACTTCTTTAATATATAAAACACATAAATGCTTAACTTAAATCACCACATTTTTATCCTCAATACAAAGACTTCATCAGATGCAATGTATCCCATACTACCTTTCTTTTATAATCTCATTGATTATCTCATTAAAACCATTTCAAATATCAGTTTTTCCTTAAACTACTAAAAAAAATAAATAAATACATACTATAAAAATATTTCTGATTAAATACTTATAATAAGTTTAAAGGTTTTTTTATAAATCAGTGTAAGTAAATCGTATTATGTGCAAACCAGGTCTTTATAATGTCCATTAAACAATGTTTGTATTATTAGTTCTTCTGCAAGCTATAAATGTACATTTTATAAAAAATACATTTTTTAGTCAGGAAAGAACTGTACAAAGTTAGGTATAGACCCAACTTTAATTCTAAAGAGAAAAGAATTTTGACTGAGTTAAAAAATAATAAGGACATCAGGGTTATGAAACCCGATAAAGGTGGGGGGATAATTATAATGGATGTTATAAGGTACGAAGGAAAAATGAATAATATTCTAGGTGACACTAATAAATATACCAGTACATCTAGGAATGAGATTACTATTTCTTACAGGAAAATTGACCTGGCTTTAAATAACATGTTACTATAGGGGCTGATTGACCACAATACCTATATTTTTTTGATTAATGAAAAACCAAGAATACCCACAATATTTGGAATCCCTAAGGTTCATAAAGATGAAATAGAGCCCCCCTAAGACCAATAGTTGTGGCTGAAGGGTCAAAAACATCTTTGTCAAAGTATGTTGATTTGAAATTTGAAAAGTATTTTGAGAGATTCTTGGGATTTTTTAAGGGAAATCAAACAAGAGTTATACAATGATAATATTGCCTTTGTTACAATAGATATAGTTGATTTATTCACAAGCATCCCTCATACTGAAGGTATGCAACTATTAGAGGAAGTGATATTTGAGGATGGTGGACTTACGTACAGTGACAAATTAGTCTGCCTTAACTTAATGGGACTGGTTTTAAAGTACAAGTATATTTAAGGGGAATGTTTCCAACAAATTCAAAGTGTTGCAATGGGTGCTGCCTGTGCCCCTACTTATGCTAACCTCATATTGTCAAAATGGAAAGAGAAATATGTGCTTCAGTCTAAGTACTCTGATAGTTGGGTGTTATACAGAACGTTCCTGGATGACATATGTACTTTAAGGACATCTTCCTTAGATACGTTGCAGGAATTTATTAGCTTTCTGGGAAACATAACTAACTTTTTAGAATTTACTTATAAGTTTTCCAATGGAAAACTTCAGTACCTAGACAAAGAAATATATAAAATGAACAATAGATTTAATTTTAAGATTTTTAGAAAGGATGCATTTTCAAATTCATATCTTCATTTTGAAAGTGCACACCCATTCCACTATAAAATAAATATTATTAAGCATGTGCATATATGTGCGTGCTAGTAGGATGACCTCAGCAGAAATGGATTTTGAAAAAGAGAGTAACTTCCTAGAAGTTTTATTCAAAGAAAGGTGTTACCCAGTGACAATGATACAAGATGTTAAGAAAGAGGTCATAGAGGGGAGAAAGGAAAGGTTTAGACCCATCCTAAGAGATCTATAGCACGTGAAGGTGTAGAAATTAAAACTTGTCAAGAAGAACATTTTAGTAATGCATTCATAATGGAGTACAATGTGAGTCCAAATTCAGTTAGAAAAAACATTCAAAATGAATAGGAAAGGTCTGTGGGGTTGACAGATCTAGATGACATTCCCAAAGAACCTGTTAAAGTCATTTATAGCAAGGGACATTATTTAAAATGTTTATTGGAACAGGATGGTAGACATGGTAATATGGTTAGGAAAAAGAAAGGGGCATTTAAATGTGGCCATTGTTCACAATGTAAATATATAGTGAACAAAGAAAATGTTTTCCTAGCTTGTAGAAATAAGTGGCTAGAAGGAAGGGGATTCTCAAATTGTCATTCTTTTGATTTAATTTATCTGGTGATTTGTGAAGAATGTGAGTCTTTCTATGTGGGGAAGACAGAGCGAAAACTGAAAAAAATAATTTACAAACTTAGTTAAACATCTAAAAGAATGTGAGAATGCAAGTTTTTTTATTTTTTGTCCTAGAAGATGTAAAATTGACCTAAGAAGGGGGCTTTTGGAGGAGAAAATAGAGCATAGGGAACTATGGTGGCAGATAACACTACAAGCTAATGTTCCCCCTGGTCTTAATGAGAACATCTCTATAGCCTCCCTTTTAAAATTGAGAGCTGCAAAATTGTGATGTGAAGTGAATATATATTTTTTTAAAACATGTAATATTGAAGCAATGATTTTTTTTTAGGATATTTTATTATAATGGTGGTGGTTGGTCACTGTATTTTTTATAAAATGTATATTTATGGTTTGCACAAGAACTAATAATACCGATATTTTTAATGGCTGTTATAATGACCTGGTTTGCACATAATATGATTTGCTTACACTGATTTATAAAAACTTTCAAACTTATTATAAGTATTTAATCAGAAATGTTATAAAAGTATGTATTTTTTTAGTAGTTTAAGGACAAATTGATGTTTGAAATGGCTTTAATTAGATAGTTGATAGGATTATAAAAGATAGGTAGTATGGGATACATTGCATCTGATGAAGTCTTTGTATTGAGGATGAAAACGCGGTGATGTAAGTTAAGAGTTTATGTGTTTTATATATTAAAGAAGTGTTTTTCATTATTTGGTCATGGACTGGTGTTTCTCCTTCTTGGGTGCTATTTTGGACTTTGTTTTTTTTATATTTTTCCCCTAAAAGATTTATTTGTTTTTCAATTGAAATGTACAGGTTATAGGTCACATTAAAGGTGGGAAAAGTTTTGAAATTATTTTTTGTGGTCTCATTTTTTTATATCACAAAAACCTGGCATTTTAACAAGGGTGTGTACACTTTTTATATCCACTGTACACACACACACAGACACACACACACACACACACACACACACACACACACACACATATATATATATATATATATATATATATATATATATATATATATACAGGGAAGTATGGGATATTTGGGAATGTATATGAGTTTCCTGGAAAAATGGAAAAGAATTGTTAGTGATTGGATTAAGACTCAATCCAGTTAGACAGGGAATTGATTATAATAAAAAAGAGGAAGGATGTTTAAATTAAAAAAAAACAGATGTTTATTTGGTTTCTATGCACCTTTTATGTATTAAAGATATGGAGAAAAGGGAAAGTAGTGTGATAGGGAAAATACTGTATGTGAAATACAGTGAGATGGAAAAAATGAAAAGCGAATTAAAAGAAGTAAAAAGGAGGAGATGATAAAAAGAATATGAAGATAAGATGAATTTATGGAAAATTGAAAGTGGTGAAGTTAAAAAAAGATAGAAGGGAATGGCATAAACTGATATATATAATATATGTATGGAAATGCCATAAAGATGAAGACGAAAAAGCAATAACTGAACATTTTTATGAAGTTGGAATTTTTTTGTGGAGATTATTATTGAATAAGCTACCTGTAAAAAGTTGTAAAAGATATAAAACAATGGAAGAGAGAACATGTAAAGACTGTAATGAAGAAGAAACCACAAGGCATTTTAGATTGTAAAAAGAATGAAGTCTTTTGGAAAAAAAGAAAAATGAGTTTAAGTGGGAAAGTTTTTTGAAATATAAACAAGGGTATAATGTATGAAAATATAAAAAAGAAATAAGTGAGAAGTTTGCAAATGTGACAGTATAGGTCTTGTGGAAAATAAGATGCGATAAATTGTTGTCTAGTAAAAATAGGAATGATAAAGATGGTTGTGGTTGTGAAGAAAAGGATCAGGAGGATAGAATGTAAAGTTTGTGAAATTAAACCTGTAAAATACTGAAAACATTGTAAATATTGAAGAAATATGAATATAATGGAAAGGGCATAATGTATTAAGATGAGTCAACAGGGGCAAGAGATCTTTCACATCCACTTGAGCTACCACCAATTGAAGCAGATGTGACCTTTATTTAATGCCTAATCTGAAGGATGACACACTTAGCAATTTAGCAACCCCCTAATACTGCACTGCAGTGTCAGCAATCCAGTTACATAGAATTGGAAAGGAACCCACAAAGGCGAGTGTGCTACTTGTTCCACCATTGATGATGATGCCAGACTGGTTTGGGATGCTGGGTCATGTGAATTAGCACTCTGGTGTATATTGTAAATCTGTACTGTCAACGCCCATTCAGTGAACATATTTTCTAATATGTTGTTTATCCTCATGATCTTGTTTTTTCTTTTTAACTAATGCATTTATTTTACTGTTTTCAGCTGGGTCTCATATGCAGAAAATAATGCCCAACACAGTGGGAATTATTGGGGAAGCAACAGACCACCTAGGGGAGTTGTGAGGCCCAATATCACAGGTTTCAGGAATTCAGGGTAATTGGGCCATTTATGTTTTTTGAACACAATGATAAGATCTAATAGGTTGGTCACTGAAATCCCAGTATGAAGATGGTTATTGGAACTAGGGAGGCTGGTCTTGAGGCAGAAGGTGATGGCTAAATGGTCCGATTTAATTATCAAAGGGAATACTTGAGGAGGTTTAACAAAGGACAAGGGGAGTTGTTTAAGACAAGCAAGGTCTATGAGGTTTATACCTCTAGCAGGGAAAGTAACTATATGGTCCAGGAATATAAAGTTAATGATATTAGGAAAGGCAGTTGTTGGATGTTTGGGTAAATTAAAGTTGCCTAATTAATAGGTATTTTGTTTGACTTATTGCTGATAGAGCTTATTTAGGTATTCAGTATGTTCTTCCTTGGATATACAGAAGGACTTGTAATTGGCAACAAAGTAAAACTTTGTTTTGTTAAGAATAATTTGGCACTCTACAAAATCAAGGTTGATGTTATTTGGAAGATCTCTAATAGATATCTGCTAGTGTTACTAAACAAAGGATAGGTAGAGAACCCTAGCATAGAGCGACAGCTTCCCATAGATTGGAGCCGGGTTTCAGTAACTATGCAAATATGTATGTTCTCCAATTAAATTTTAAGTCAGACATTTCGTGTCTGAGGCTTCTTGTGCTGAGCAGAATCTGCATGTTGCCCAGCAGATTTGAACTTGTCAGGTTACCATATCTAATAACTTCACTTTGCCTAAAAAGATGGGAAAGCTTTTTGTAAGTATGCAAATTCCCTTAAAGGAGAGATACAGGCCATACCAGGCAAAGCATCAAGTTCTATCTATGATGTTCTCCTTGATTGTCACAAAGCTTTCACCCTGGAATGACACCAGTGATGTATGATTTGTACTTAAGTATCATTCTAGACAAGGGAAAGGAAGAATAATACTCTATACGTGGGATTCCCCTTCTTTTAGAACATATGATAATATCTACACCATGCATTTCCTCCAAGGTGGGCTAAGACTGTTCATCTCAACATGAGCAACAACAAAGTCATATTCACATTTTGGATGCTTCAGAACCTCGATGGCCATGATGAGGTCTCTGTTCTTAAACCCTTTGAGAAAACTGACAATCCCCCCCCCCCCCCCATCCTTAGTTTGGTGAGTGTAAAATTTATATCAGAACTCATAAACTTCTTTACACAAAAATTCTGGAAACAGACAAAAATTGTAGGGGTAGGGTGAGGGGCAAAGACCCAAAATTAGGAACAATTTTAAATATTACTCAAATTCACTTTAATGACTTAATAGAACAGCAGGTTTTGTATCAAAATGCATTTTCTCATTAATAAGAAGTAATAAATAGTATCTGACGTTATTGGCTTACTGTAAAACTCAATAATTTACCAGAAAATCAAAACTTTTATGAGGGACAAGACAAAAATAGGTAGCAAAGTCAGGGATGTTTGGCACAAAAAGAGACATTTGAAAGGTACATTATGCATGCCTAGTAATGGAATCACCAATAGCTAGAACATCTCTTGTATAATTATTTATTTGTTGGTGTATGTTTTTTCTCCATTAATGACATTGCCTTTTTAGTTTGGTGACTTTGTATGTGCTGATGTGGATATAGTTGGCTTGATGTTGGAATTCCTATGTAAGTAGGGGTTTTGTGCAAGTACAAGGCTGGGTGTGACTGAGGTACCCTATCATGTCTTGGAAGACTTTATTTTTCCCACTACTTCAGCATATATGACTATTTGTTTAGAGGTGAAATCCAAGTCATCTACTTCTGGTTTGGGTAAGAAGAATTTTGTGTTAAAAAATAATAATATAATTGAGGCAGTTGCTACACTGTCTCAGGATGCCTCCAGAGATTAGGCTAGTCAAGGAAACAGAATGAACAGTTTGTGACTCTATAGATGGTAGGCAGATGGGTAATGTGCAATACTGACTGAGAAGGCTAGATGTTGTAGTGGTAATAGCAGGTTAGACCCTTAGGATGGGTTAGGTACAGTAGCAAACTGTAGCTAGGCTGACTTCTGCTATAATAATAAGCTTGCGCTATTGAGTGAGTGAAATAAAGGTAGTGACAGGATTGTGTGAAATTAAGATAGCAAAGGGTAGATGGATAAGTAAAGATATTATGAGACAGGTACAATTTAGATGTATATAAAAGTACAATCTAGCAATGAGTAACAGCCAAAAAATAAAAACTAGTATGTTTGCAACAAGCAAAAAACTCACACTTGGTTATGTAATGACAGAAAAGTAGCCAATGATTAGGCACTAGCACAAATAAATCACACTACTACAAAGTGAGTACCTATAATAGGTACAGTGGACAAAAGTAACAGACAGTAGACAATGGGTGGGCACATCCAAATATTTAGCCAATGAATAGGCAACAGCAGATATTAAAACGGGTTTTAATTAACAAAGCAATAATCAGTACAGACACACAGTACAAAACAGTATAAGAACAAAATTACAACAGAACAACTAGCAAGTATATATCAATACACTATTAGAATGGGACTGAATTTTATAAAACACTTAACTAAAGCATTTAAGAGTAAATAAACAAATGTAGTTTGATCACTAAGGCAAAAGTCAAAGACTAATGAAGTACTAGAATGTATTGAATTCAAGCAACTAAACAGTAGTTAATCAGGCAGATAAATTATTGTAGCATTTATATATTCCACAACAAGAATCCTATCTGAAGCTAAACAGTTCCTTAAAATACCAGTACCTGAAAAAAATTCACATTATTCACGATCACATATTTGAAGAGTTACAATATATGTATTGTTATTAGTATTAAATGTGGCAATATGTTTGTGTTTAGTAGAGCTACATATGTTGTTTTGATTCAGATGAAGAAATATCATATAATGTAAAGTCAGGTATTGCTGTCATGTCCCGTTAATCACATTAATCTACAAATAATTGAATCTGACTGTGTGGTGTTGGTAGGGGATTGTCAGCATCAGTCCAGCTCAAAACCTGATAAACCCAAAGAAACTCAAAGAAAAAAAAGAAAGTAAAAAACAAATTGAAATATCATTGTTTTGTTTAGCCACTGTGTATCACATAAAATAACATAAATACATTTTCGTCCAGTAAGTTAGCCTGACGTCAGCAGAATGACAGTTCACTTCCTTACCTCCTGGTTATAAAACATTGTGTCATATCATGTAACATGAATGTAAAAAACTTAATGGTATAAAGGTAAAATCAAAATTAACCGAAGAGCAGTTTAAGTACACAAAGTATTAAACCAGCATAAATAAATTCATATGTTAAAAAAATTATTCCTATGACAGAAAAAGCTTAATAAATAAATACATAAATAAATAAAAATAATAAACAGTAAACCTAATCTGATAGTGTTCCACAAAATTTGTGTCCTAGTGAATAATGCATCTATAGATTGTTTACAAACATCTCCTTATCTAATAAACAAATGCCAATAATTGTATGCAATTTAATATTTATTCTAATAGTATTATTAGTGATAAAAATACTGTAAGAAGTTCTTAAAATACCTCAGGAATATTCATTCCTGAATTGTTATTAATTACAAAAAGATAATACATATAGAAAAGCATTTTTTGTAAACTAAAATCAATTGACATAAATAAAAATCCAATAAATTATGGATGGCATCTTTAAAGCTGGAAGAATTGTAATGTGCTCATTTATATCCTTGGGGATTAGAAGCGTATAACTTAAGTTGCCACATCAGTTCTTTTTGTTGTAAACAAATCTCCCATGGCCCACCTCTAGGGTCTTTAACAACCCTTATAATAACGTCAAACCTGAACTTTTTGAGTGTTGACCAAACTAAGCCGTGCTTGCAGTGTGTATTGTTAGTATCCTTCTTAGAGATGGCATAACAGTGCTCACAAATTCTTTTACATAGAGGCTTCTCAATCTTTCCTATGTAAAATACCTGACATCTAGAATAAACTATTCCATATGTTACACAATTCCCTCTGATTGTAAACATTTGGGATTATTGTTCATTACCAAGGGTCACAGCCACATCTGGCTAGTAAATGAACATTGTTAGCAGCTATCAGAAGTAGATGTGCCATTCATATGTAAAATGATCTCTCTAAAACCTTCCACTTTTATCATCTTGAAATGTTTTTTCAAATTCTTTCCATTTTTGTGAACAGATTTTGAGGCAGAACCCAATAAACTTAAAACTCCTGCATCTAGCTTAAAAATATTCCAAGTAGTCCTGATTATGTTTTTTATAAGTGCCGAGTCTCTATTGAACTCTAATAACCTAGCTCTTTCAAATACCCCTTTGGTCTTAACAAAAGAGAGTTTCAAACACTGTACCAGTTCTTCCAGGGTCTACTTATGTAGTTTGGAAGGTATTGAAGTTTTAGTTAAACACGATGATAAATGTATGATGGAAGTTGTAGATTAGTTACAGCAATTAGATGATTAAGAAATATTTACTATTTTAGATCTAAATATGATCAGATATTTGTGAAAACAGATGAAAATTGTGACAATAACAAGGCACAAAAACTAAATAAATAAACCTCGAGAGAGACGAGAAGGATTATCTTGATAAAAGAGCATACCCCAGAAGAAAAAATCTGAGGGTCATGAGAGATAAGATGGAAGTGATGCATGGGATGGTGATATTGCTAATAATGACAATAATAAGTTTGATTATGGTTACAATAATTTCCGTTTAGAGTTACCTCCTTTAAGGAAATCTGAAAGGTTATTGAACCAAACATACAGGTAAAGCATAGAAAAATATGGAGAAAACCCACCCCTGGGTCAATATTACCATACCAGAGGTCAAAGGAAAACATCCAAGGGAGGAGCAGGGGAGCAGGTGAACACAATAAATCATTTCGGTATTTCTAGTTCCTCTGATGGAATTTTAAGTCACAAGGGCTGTAAAAGTTTCAGTTATAGTCATTTAGAAATCAACATTACTCATTTCTAATTATTTGAGAAAGGCTTTTCTTTCATAACCAATCAAATATCTGAGATTATAGACTGTCTTCTAAAACTGAAGTTGTTTAGTAGGAAGTTGAACCTGGCTCTTCAATATCAATATAAAAAAGACCACACAAGTTCTTCTAAAAATGAGCTAAATAAAAAGTACCTATAGACGCTATCACCTCTTGGTTGAAACGTTCTCATTAACAGATACCCTAGGTTTCCTAGCATTTCTGGGATCCTGAATGTATATAAGTGTATACAGAAACCTCCCATTGAGACTTATTGTGACTATTGTGGCAGCACAAGGGTCTAAGACTCATTCTTTAGCATTATTTGTTGATATATATTTGAGGCCTTTTTCTAACTTGAGGAATCATCTATTAAGAGACTTGTGGGACTTCCTGGGGAGAATACACAGGGAAATGTGGGGGGAACATGTTAGCTTTCTCACCATAGATATTGTTGCCTTTTTATATGTATCCCTCATGAGACTGGATTGAACTGGTTTCTTGCAGCTCTTTTGGACTGCACTTTCTTGACTTTCATAGAATTTAATGTTCACAATTTTATGGAAGTTGTTTTATTATTTATTTTATTTATTTTATTTTATTTTAGTTTGATTACCGGGGAGGTCCACTGGGCTTGGGGGGCCGTTTTCAGTGGAGGCCAGGGGAATAAAGCTCCAACAAGGAAATACAACAGTTTAAATAGTTTGATTACAAAACTATTTCAATTAACACACAAAGTCATAGACAGTATGTATTACAGATAACAGAATAGTTACAAAAGAATAAACACTAAACAATTTCAATTATTGTTAAGGAGGAAAAAGGCTTACATAATGAAAATACAAGTTTTACTGTTTTGATTAACATTTTTTAATATTTTGAGGGAGAATATTACAAACAGATTAAGGAAGTGGCTATGACCATCTACACAAATATGGTGATGTGGTCCTGGACGAAAAATTTGTTTTCAATTCCAAGTTTACATCAAATTGGAACCTATATCAGAGGTACTTGGATGATACATTTATTATTTGTAATGACCATTCTGATAAAATACCTAAATTCATGGAATATTTGAATAGATCCACTAATTTTTAAAGGTTTACATATACCCAAAAGAGCACAGAAGTAGATTATTTGGATGTTACCACTGGTAAAAGGGAGGGATTATTTGTTTCTAGCATATACAGAAAACCAACTTTTTCCAATAGCTGTTTACATTATACATGTTTTCATATTTTTTCATAGAAGCACAATTTGGTAAGAGGACAGGTCATTTGACTTGCTAAAATGATTTCTGTCAGAGAAATGTTTTTGATTGAAAAAAAGAAACTAGAGAATATACTTCTTGAAAGAGTATATCCTAGAGACTTTATTGTTAAAATTAATGCAAAGGTTTTGGATGGCTGGGGAACCACTTTTGGGCACATGCTTAAAAGAAGCTCAGTTAGAACTGCCCACTGAGGCAATATAGACACAAAGGAGACCCAGAAAATGGCTAAGGATTTGAAACTCTCTTTTGTTGAGGCCAAAGTGATATTTGAAAGAGCTATGGCATTAGAGTTCAAAACTGACTCCGCACTTATAAAAATCATAATCAGGACTAATTGGAATATATTTAAGATAGATGTAAGAGTTTTAAGCTTATTGGGTTCTGTCCCAAAATTTGTTCTCAACAATTGGAAGAATTTGAAAAAAAAAAATATTTTGAGACAGTAAATATGGGAGGTTTTAGAGAGCCCAGGTTATATATGAGCAACACATCTACTTGTGGAAGCTACAAACAATGTTCATTTATTAACAAAGATGTGGCTGTGACATGAGGTAATGAACAAAAATTCCAAGTGTTTACAGTCAGAGAGAATTGCATAACATATGGAATAGTTTATTTAGCAACTTGTTCTGGATGTCAGACGTTCTATGTAAGAAAGACAGAGAAGCTTTTACATAAAAAAAATATGAGCTCTGTTATAACTTCTCTGAAAGGATATTAATAATGCCCTCTACAAGCAAACCTTAGTTTGTTTAATGTTCAAAAAGTTAAGGTTTGCCATTATTGAAAGGGTTGCTAAAGACCCTAGGGGTGGGCCATGGGAGATTTGATCATAACAAAGAGAATTGATGTGCCAACTTAGGTTAGATGCTTCTAATCCCCAGGGTGTAAATGACCACATTACAATCCACAATTTATTACATTTTGTGTTACAAAATACATTTCTATTTATGGCATTTGATTTTAGTTTATAAACAAATGCTTGTCTATATTTACTATTTTTATTTTTTGCAATTAATAGCAATTCATGAATGAATACCCCTGAGGGATTTTAAGAACATTTGTTGATATTTTTATCATGAACAGCATTATTATAATGAATATTTGATTGTGTACAACTGATTGTGTTATTGGATATGGAGATATGTGTAAACTATCTAAAGCTGCATTATTTATTCACCAGGACACAAGTTTTGTTCAACGCTATGAGATTAGGTTTACTGATTTATATTATTATTATTATTTATTAAGCTTTTTAGATCATAGGAATGATTTTTTACAATAACCCTTCCACCTGTGATCCTACTTTGTACCTTAATAGAGCACAAAGTACTGGACCAATGGGACATGTGCTGCTGGTGTGTAGGCACCAACATAAAGTTACAGTGCATGAACACTGCTTGGTGTGAACAAGCATATGCCATGACCCTTAATGTTGATGTGCCATTCTCTAAGTCTACTTGGGATCAGTGCAGTACCAGACTGATCACATCCCTTCTCCCCATGACTGATGAGCCAGCACTGGTTACTAACTCTCTCATTTTCTTGCCAGCTCCGTTAATGGCTGGACCACTAAACAACCCCAGGTCAGCTGGGTCATAGTCGGGGATTTAGCTCTCTACAGCGTGGAGTTAACACATCTAAACTTAGTTTTCCTTTTGATTTCTTAAAAAGACTGGAGATGTAATAATGTTAAGTTCCATATCTGATAATGTTTAATCTTTCTATAATAAGGCTTAGGCAAGAATTATTTCCTGAAAGTTAAAAGTGCCTTGGTACTGGTAGTGTCTTCCTTTCTCATGCTGGAGAGAAAGAAAAACATCTCTTGCTATACCGTAGACTTCTTCAGCAGTAACTCAGAAGAACTGGCATCAGATTTGTATATGTCATAGGGTACTGATCATAGAATGGTATTCTTGAAATGTTGCTGTTTTGTAGAATCATATACAATGTGACTGTGTTTACAACAAAATTGCAGTCCTGGAGTATAAAATGAACTCAATGCATTTGTAATGTACTGTGTACTTTAGGATACCGAAGCATGTGTGTTATGTATTTGTTACATTACTTGTTTAATGTCATCATGTTTTTCTTCTAATATTAACATGGAGTTGTTAGGAACAATTCTGATGGAGCATCTCAGTATCCCTTCTTACTTTCTTGCGTTCTCTGGCAGCATGGAATGGAAGTTGACTTTCTTCAAAAATCTAAAAGTTTAGCTACTAGAAGCAGGATTCAGAGAGGACCATATGTTTGCAGAAACTACTGTTTCCAAAAGTAACAGTTTCTGCTACCAATGGAAATGTGAGTCAGAGACATGTCAGCAGCAGTGAAGACAGACCCCGTTATCAGCTAATTTACATGTCTCTGAATTGAGTTGTCTTACCTCTAGTGCTAATCAGCACTTTCCTCTGGCAGCTGATGCATCACATTGACACAGACACCCCCTCAATCATGCAAACATACACACACACACACACACACACACACACACACACACACACACACACACACACACACACACACACACACACACACACACACACACACACACACACACACACACACACACACACACACACACACACACACAGAAAAACATACACACACACACACACACACACACACACACACACACACACACACACACACACACACACACACACACACACACACACACACACACACACACGTACACACTACCTGTCCCCTAAACTCTGCAGCACTTTCCTCGAATTTGATCTCATCCATTGAAAGTAATGAATGAACTCGAACTTCTGGCTATTTTATGCACTTGAACGATTCTCTGAATCACTTGTTGATGTAAATGCCTTATCTCAGGCATTTCAAAGGAGAGCACATGGTTAATTAGCATGGGCTGCTTGCAGTAGACCTTTCTAAATCCAAGGTTTGTATCTTAGTTTATCTGTTTTAACTCAAGGAGCTCTTAAGATGCTATGGCCTTTCTCAAAGTTTACAAAGAATGGAAGTTGTAAACTTAGACATCGAGGAAAGTGGATCTGAAGGAAAGATGTTGTATCTTTGTTTTCAGGTCTGCTTTTAAGCCTATAATTCTGGAATTCTTTCTTCTGTGGCATCAGTTTTTAATTCATTTGTCAAATTAGAGCAAAGTGCTTTTGAGGGCAGGTAGAATTATTATTTTCTCTTATCACTGAAACATTTCTATTAACTGATGTCTAAAAATATGTTTGACTTTTAATTAGTGAATTGTGTTATTCATTTTTATCATTAATAAGTCCATGTCATAAAAGAAACACGTTTGTAGCTAAGGCAGTTATAATGTCGGTGTTTTCTTAATTTACTTAACTCATGCTTACGCATTTTTTTCTAACATTGCAGCTCACATAGTTTTGAACAATGAAATTCTATTTCAAAATAGCTTGCAATTTTTACTTCGAAAACTGGGAGGAATTCAAAAAGGTATTGTCTCCAGGAAGGAATCTACATACCAAGTGATTCAAGAAAGTACATGGCTGACCCCCACCATGTCACAGTATTGAACTCAGCTAAAAGTTCTTGTTTGTCTAGTGAACATGGAAGCAATATTGGGATTGAGGGTTGGGGAGCCATTAAACACCAGAAATTACTCTAAAACAGAGTGCCTTAACACCACCTACAGCACTACAGGGATCGAAGGGGTGGAGGTAAACCATCAGGTAAATTACAATGGTGCCATAATGCCACTTAAAATATTTTGGGGATTGGGGCCTCGGGGAGAAATACTAGCTCCTGGGGAAACTACAGTCATGCCATAGCAGCACTTAAACAATTATGGAGATCAGGGGGAGGGAGGAAACACTAGCCACTAGCAGTACTTAAACCCTTGTGTCTTAATGGCATTTCAACTAGTGCAGGTATCAGGAGGTGGGTGACCCTAGATCGAGGGAAGGCAGACAAGTCAGGGGCAGGTATGGGGACTGTGGTGTGTGTGTGCGTGTGTCCGTGTGTGTGTGTGTGTGTGTGTGTGTGTGTGTGTGTGTGTGTGTGTGTGTGTGTGTGTGTGTGTGTGTGTGTGTGTGTGTGTGTGTGTGTGTGTGTGTGTGTGTGTGTGTATGTGTGTGTGTGTGAGTGTGTGTGCCATTGTTTGAATGTATAGTTGTGTGTGTGGGAGACTGTATGAGTGGAGATGCTAATGCCTACATCAGCAGCAGTTAACTAATACAATGTGCAGATCATGACTTTAAAGACATGCAGATTAGCTGATAATGAGATCTTATTTCATCATTGCTAGCATGCCTCTGAATCGCAAAATATTGCATTGTAGGAGCAGAGCCTTTTCAGTGTGAGCCATATGGCTCATTCATGAGTTAAGGAACTGTTTTGCTTTTTAAGGTTAGCAGTGAAATAATGTCTAAAACCAGGAATATTTTAACTTATCTTGAGATGAGGTTTTCAAAATGAATATCGGTTCAGACAAGAGTGATTTTTTTTTCATGAAACATCCCCTGAATAATTAAAATAATTTAAAATCTCAGGTTATTGATGATGAACATATTCTGATATTCAGACTGCAAATTGGCTAACTCATTGATCCACTTCTATGTGTGGGACTGATTCATATACATTGACAAAGTTTAAACCAGCTACTACTAAACCACTCCGTAATCTCCTGCTAGTAAGTCAGTCAAATAAATGCACTGGGTTTCAGACAAAACTTTATATTTCCCCAAGAGAAATAGACTTATTTGATGACGACGTGCAGAAAATGAAAAACAGACATCCATTTTTCTCTTTTATGCAGAAACTTCTCCCTGGCTTTATTCACTGTTACTTAGTACCTCAGCTGTCTAAGCAGCATTCCAAAATCAACCACTGGAAGGTTACTGAGACAGGCAAGGTATTAGTTTTAGACATTATTTCACTGCATATGATAGAACCCACACTGTGAAAGTAGCAGACTCCAAGTCAGACTGCCGACCAGTCATGAGTGGAGTCCCACAAGGTTTGGTCTCGGGTCCTCTCCTGTTTGACATCTACTTCTCTGAAGTTCAGGCCAACACCAAGGGTCTCTGGCTGACCAAGTTCCCAGGGAATTGCAAATTGGGAGCCATTATTAGCTCCCCAAATGATGTAAACATTCTACAGAAAGGCCTCATGAAGACCAATGACTGGCGTCAGAACCATGGCTTTAAGCTCAACACCAAAAAATTCATTGTCATTCCCTTTGGGAAGAACACGGTACCCATGAACTACCACATCGATGATAATCCACTGAACACCGAAGGTGTCATAAGAGATCTGGGAACACAAGTGGATAGCAATCTATCCTTCAATAATCACATTGCCACTGTGGTCAGAAAATCCTTCTATGTGGCACATCTCATTACGAAGGGTTTTGCATCCAGGAAGAAAGAGGTCATTGTCTCCCTCTACTCTTCCATTAGACCTATTATCGAGTACAATACCCCATTTGGCATGTACCTCACTACACACATGCAACAACTGGAAAGACCACAAAAATACATCACTAAGAGGATCCTAGGCTTTAAACACATGCCCTGTGCAGGTGGACTAAAAAAAAACTCCAGCTATTCTCTGTCTCATATTGCCTTCTTAGAGGCGATCTCTGCTTGACCTACAAAGCCATGTCAGACCCAGCGCTATTAGATATGCTACAACTAAAGAAATCCCAATCCGTCCGTGCACATGCTCTAGAGACCTCAGCTTCATTACCACAATCAACAGAACTTGCTGGAGGGACAGGTTATTAACCCAGAGACTGCCCATGCTCTGGAATAGACTTCCCTTACACGTTAACCAGAGCACCTCACTTGACCTCTAAAGAAATCTTCATGAGTCGATGGGAAATAGAAAATTCACCCTGGGGATCATTTCAGTGGCCTTGCTTGACAGGGGCACTGGGAACTAACGTTGGGTGGAACGATGCCAGAATCCTTTGGGCTAAGCTTATAAAGGCTCCAGGGCCATTAGCCTAGTACACACCTATGAACCTAAGTAGTAGCAAACAAAGCCAGGAACAAGTGTCTGTAAATAAAAGTAAAATGTGTAGCTCTGTGGTATTTTCTACTGTCTTTGTCAAAGACTGGGTTTCTTGTAATGATCAGTCTGTATATCCATGCAGTAATAAGACTGGAAGCTAATACTTTTGAGTACCTGACATTTATTTATTTGTCTTCCTTTCTTTTTTTCTTGATTTAACACTTTTATCTACTGCTGATGCCAGTGTAGCAGGACTTTTGGCATGTCTGTGATTTTCTACCTCCAAAATGCACCAGTTCTGACTTTTCTGAGCATTCATGTTCATGTACTGCATCTGTATTTCATATCTGGTTTAAAGCAATAGTGATATTTCCAGGTCTTCTCATAGTCTTTCAAAATTTGTGCTACTCTTCTATACAGCATTTAGCTACTGTCCTGCATTCAGCACCTATTGTGCACTATTTGTCCATCAGTTTTCAGTGCATGAGGATGATTATGATGAAGATTTCAGTGCTGATGTTACCAACTCATTTGACTAAACTGCTTCATTGGAAAGCCTTAGATAACCATCTACTAATAGGAAGAAATCAAAATGGTTATCAAGTACTTTACAGAATGCAACCTTTTGGTAAACAGATGGTAATATAACTATTATCAGGTTATTAGGTAACTAAGCTATAGATGTACACTGATATAAATAAAATAAGCTGTAAAAAAAAACACATTTGTCAAAGATTTCCACGTTTCATACAATGGTATCTGCACTTCTCTTTCAGATTGTGAAAGCAGCAAGATCTGTGGCAGAACCCAACAAAGGATTCTGGTCCCAGCTTCAAAGATATGAGGAGAACTTGATGGCAACGCAATCAAAGATGCAAACAAATTAATACAGTCTTCCTTTAAAAGAGCAGTCCTAACTCACATCATATCTGTACTACTAGCAGTATATCTTTGATACTGCATTTGCAGTGCTGCAGCAGCATGGGAATTACTCTACAAAGAAGTGTCACAACCCAAGACAATGTCACAATGAAAACCCTATCCCTCTCCATCAACAATGCCATTACTGAACCGTGACAAGATTTAAATGTCTGGATTTGTTGTTAAGACTTAAATACCTTGGAATTACTGTGAACATTTCACTGTTAATGACTTCTCACATTGAACTGCTAGAACCAAAATGTTATAAAATAATAATGCCTGTTAAAGAATTGCTAATCTACTTTACCATGAAATCCAGGCTGCAACTAGCAAAAACATACTACATTAACTAGAATATGGTCTACCATTCCTAGATTGTTCTTCTGAAATCAGTCTGTCAGATTTACAAATACTCTGTCTTTCTACTGCTTTACACTATATCTTTGTACCTCCTTGTACTCACCAACTCCTACATCTTGAAAGTTCTGATCTCCTTTTTCAAATTCTCATTTATAAATAAATCCTAACCTGATTTAAAGAAGTGACCAACAGACAGGCCTGTTGTGCTCAAGTCCTTGAAGGTCCAAAGAGCCAGACTTGAATAACCAACCAAACAACAACTTTGTTTCCTCCACTAGAGTCATCCAAACTGAAGACATTATTTACCGCATCTAAACTCTAATCCTACTCCATTAAAGCCACGTCCTACAAAGACTTGAAAACAACCTCAGAGCACACTTTTTCAATTGTTGTTCCAACACTCTGGGGCAGCCTACCACCTAACATTAGATTAAGCCATTCTAATTAATAATTTTGAAACAGATTTTAGATACTAATATAGTAACGTGTACGTGTTCTCAGCACTCCCCAACAACCTAATTAGCTACTTTCTTCTATCCTACACAAGCCACAATCATACGTCATCAAATTCAGTCATCATCCTGTGATGCTTTGATATTATCAGTATGCATATATATGTAAACATTGTAAATAATAATTAACGTATTTGTAAGCTACTACATATTAATCAGTGCTTATTAACTATAGTTGGCTTAATGTCTACTATTAACCCATTAACTCTTTCTTCTTCTGTAATCACCACTGCTTCTCTCTTGTGATTACTTGTGTTCTGCATCCATTTTGTAATGACTTGTACACTTTACTGGGCTGTGGCTGAAATTGGTTCTACTGAGTCAGGCCACTACGTCAGACAATAAGTAATAATTAAAATAAATAAACGCTTTGACTCTTCTGAAGGGGTAAGGGCCAATCAGTTAGGAAGCTAATACTTCAGATCAATACCTGCAAGGTACACTATGGCAAGCACATCAGCTGCACCCAGAAGAAGAAGAAGAATCTTTTATCCTAATTGGAAAATGCAAGAATGTTTAAACAAGCAATCTACTGAAATTGTTCATTTCTGGAAAACACTTCTATGTGTTTTATTTTGCCTAAATAATTCTCTTCATCTCATGAAATCATCACAGCCAAAGTACCACTGATCCTCACTTCCCATGTTACTGACCTGTGACTGGCTCTTCTTCTGTGGCCTACGTGTCATGGTTAGGTAACCATGGTAGCGATGTGACAGAAACAAACAATAAAGGCATTTTTTCACAATGACATCTGTGCATTTAAACAAGAAGAAAGAAAAAAGTACAATAGCTGTAAAATCTTATAGGTGATCCTGTTAAAAAGTAAGATATGGATTAAACTACAATGTAAAGTCACATTAGAGAAATCTTCAGAAAATTGTACTTGTGATTTTAATGCTAAACTCAAAATATTTGGATGCTTTCTATGGTTTTAAGGGACACCAAAGGGTTATTTATATCAAGCAACTACTAAACAGTTTGAAGGCTCCAGGATAACTGATATGATTTTCAAAAATGCTGTGTTGAGGTTGTTTTATAAATTTAATAAGTTATACCCATGAGGGATACTGGACATGTTTTATACTATTGGGGGGGGATTAAGTATATTCTTTGCCTTTCGTGATATAGAACAGGGAGGTACAGAGTACATTTCCCCATTATTAACACAAACTTGAGAGCATTGAATGGTCCTTAAGGACAATTTCTACTGAAGACTGGTTGGAGAAACTAATTCCTATTATTATTATTTTTTTATAAGATGGGGAAGTTGTCTACACCCAAAATAAAGGGAATAGTACATGGGATTCCAGGTATGCAGTTTTGGGAACAACTAGTAGAGGAGAACACTATGCTTGCTTGAGATAAAGCTAGAGTGACATTTAATATGTTAGATGGCTAACAGCTGAAATAAAGGCAATTGTACGTGGTTGTAAAAGTATTAAAATGGGTACTGATGGAAGTAGACGATAAGTTCAGCTTGTTTTAGCTTGAGATAAAAATTATATGTCCAAAGATATCTTAACCTGCACATATAAATTATATTAGTAGCTTATGAGGCTGTTTTACAAGATTAGGAAAGGTCCTTAGAGTTAGAGCTATACCAGGAAAATTGTTGAAAACACATCAGTTTAAGTATGCAGCACATTTAATTAGTTTTAGATATTCACACAGAAATGTCTCCATAAATGTTTTTATAGTTTCCTAATGAATGTGAAACTGTTTGTCACCAAGGCACACAATTGTGATCACAAAGCAGTACAATATAAGAAAGTAAAACACAGTCAAACATGCAAAAATCTCATAATGACATGCTTTTTGCAGGGTGGAAAGCCCCTCTACACTCATGATGTTGGAAGCTGTGATCCTCACATTCAGTACTACTCATAGGTAATAACTGAATCCCCAAGATACTGAAGACTTAATCTTTATTTGCAAAACCCCAGAACTGAGCATTAGAAATTGTACATTAGAGTGCTGTTATTAGTGTGTCAAGAATGAGTGAGGCACTTTATTTTTTATACTCATAATATACTATACTGAATCAGTTGTATTCTTGTCTAGGCCCAACTTGTTGGATATGCAAATAAAGATCTATAGGAAATTTCAGCAAAAGTGTTTTCTGACTATGGGTTGATGGTTGGATTTGCAAATGTTTGTGATTTCTTTTGTTCATTTCCTGAATATTAAAAGGTGTAGTTTATTGTCTGATAAGAAAACTACTGAATGATTTGTTATGGCCTAGTACAGTACAGCTGTCACCTGTACTATTTGTGGTAACTTATCTATCTGACAAAATATGGGCAAAAATGAAATATTTTGGTGCTCACAATGCTAGCAAGTAAAAAAAATGATAATAGATAAGTGTATGTGTGAATGTCCTCCTATGGAAGAAGATACCATGTAAATGTAAGTCCAAAATTCCTTCTATGAGAGAAGACATCAAAGAAGTGATGAAGGAAATGCCTGAAATAGAATTTACCTTATATAAGACATGGGGACCAGAAAAGTACCCTTCATGACCCTATAATTTGATAAGTGACTTGGCAACAATTCGTATTAAGAAAAATAGAGGAGGGTACATTGTTTTAGTTCTATGCACTTGCTTCAAAGTAGTTGCCTTGTTTATATTGGTAAACCATTATGCCTTCTAGTTTCCCACTCTTTACTGTAGTTCTTCATTTCCTTTTTCTGATTTTAATTGTTTCAATCATTGAATTACAAGTCTTCTGTGGATTAGAAGCTCTCCTATCATGTTCAAAACTGATCAGAAAGAAAATTGTTGCAAAAAGCTATACTGGAGTATATTAGCCATTTCATGAAGGTGATATTCCTGTTATTCATGAAGGTGATATATATATATATATATATATATATATATATATATATATATATATATACGGGTCTACTTTTTATTTTCGTTGAATCTCATTTAACTGAATTTCATTTCAACCTAACCACTTTGCTGAAAACTCAGATTACTGAAAACTCATTTCATTGGATCTCATTTCACTAAACTGCAGTTAGTATATATGGCACTGTGTAGAGTACTGTAAGGCAAGTAAAAGGTATATGCCCTTTTCCCCACTGTACTGCAATCCTGGGATTAGTATATATAGTTGGGGGGTGGGGGGCATAGCCCCCCCCCCCACTTAGTTTGAATATATATTGTCTTCTGGAGACAGTCATTGGTGTTGTAACTATGTATGTCTATTGTCTAAAATGTATTGTTTTGAAGTTTTTGGTAAAACAGAATAAAAAAACAAGGTGGGGGGCTATGCCCCCCACACCCCCAATGCCTTACAGTACTCTACACAGTGCCATATATACTAAGTTCAGTTCAGTGAAATGAGATTCAGTGAAATGAGTTTTCAGTAATTTGTGTTTTCAGAGAAGTGGTCGGGGTGAAATGAAATTCAGTGAAATGCGATTCAATGAAACAAAGTAGACCCATCTATACATATGGATTCACTTTATATCCTTGAAATACTGAAATATCAAAATTCAATATTTTGAAGCTATAAAGTCAAATTTTTAAAACCATGAAAACTCAGAACCGCGAAATTCAAAATCTCACACACCGGAGATTTTGAATTTTGCTCTTCTGCACACACACACACACCATCTTCCCCACACACAAACACAAGCTCTCTACTACATAAAAGCAGGGGGCAAGCCCCACTGCACCACCCATGTGGGGAGCTGTGCCCCCCACACCCCCCTACTTAAATATTCTCACTCTGAGGTCACACTAAATACAAACACACACAAAACACCACCACACAACCTACATTCTCATCACACACACATCAAAGCAACAAAACACACACCACAGCCCCTACCCAAAACCCTTAACACACACACACTTACCTGAATCCATAACCACAGCAGAAGCTCAGAAGAGCGAAATTCAAAACCTCCCGTATTTGAGGTTTTGAATTTCGTGCTTCTGAGCTTTCGCTGTTCTCAGGATTCCACTTTATGGGCTCGAAATACTGAATTTCGACATTTCCAAAAAACAAGTAATCTCTGTGGTATCTCCGAAGTCTCAAAACAACCCACTAAAGCATAGTGGGTCCAAAAACAAAACAGTGTAAGAAACTTCTCTGTGTGGAAGATTTTCAGTCCATATATCTCTAGTTAATCACCGTATATTAATCAGATCAAACAATAGTGGTAGAAGTAGTGAACTTAAACTCGTCTTAAGTCAAAACAAAACAAAACAAAAAATAATAATAAAAAATATATAATTGTACAGCATTACTAAGTATTCAAAAGCAATCCAAGCAAGGCAGGCAGTCTGTTTCCAGTCGAAAATCCAATATTCAATCCAATCCAATTTGAATACTTAGTAATGCTGTACAATTATATATTTTCTATTATTATTTTTTGTTTTGTTTTGTTTTGACTTAAGACGAGTTTAAGTTTGCTACTTCTACTAATATTGTCTGATCTGATTAATATACAGTGATTAACTAGAAATATATGGACTGAAAGTATTCCGCACAGAGACGTTTCTTACACTGTTTTGAATTTCGATATTTCAGTATTTCGAGCTTCTAAAGTGAATCCATACATATACATAGTAATCTCTTTTGTTAATCTTTGAAATATGGAGGGTTGGAATGTATATGTCTTTAATAATTACAATGGCATTAAGCTGGAATAAAGAGTGCTAATGTGAAAATCAATTAATAAACTTATTTTAAACCAGTTTCATTTAAACTGTGCTTGCAATATGCTAAAACATTACGCTTAAGACCTGTAATATTTGGAAATGAAATTGTACAGATTGCATTGCTTACCAGTTACTTATGCTCTGACAAAGGTTTTCTGTGTAAATGTTTTACGTTTACAGTAACATTAAAATGGAAAAAGACAAGAGCATAATTTGATGGTTACACCTGGAAAATAGCACACTAGAACACGTTTAGAGAGTAAATGACTTCTTACCTTATAAGCATCAATAAGTAATATTTTGTTTATATTGTGGTCAACTGAAAGTAAATCTGGCACTTGGTGAAATGGCAATCATATGTTCCTTAGGAATATCATTTGTAACAGTGAGAATTATATAGCATGGAGAGTTTATTTTTATGAGTGTGACATCAAGGTAGAGCATTCACAACTTAGAATTATTTAAAGAAATCAAGAGATCTTCCTAACTTGATCTGTCCAGGATCATTCTAATTTCCTATGGAAGGAATTTGGCAATGGTTCTCATGGAAGCTAATTGGCTGACTATAAGCCGGTTCAGACACAAAGTCAGTGCAAAAAGAAAAAAAAAAACAGAAAGAAAGATAAAATTAACCCAGTCTTTTTACCAAACTATTAATTAGAGTTGAGGTGATGTTGTAAGAGGGCACATCCGTGATCTTGCTTGTATTTAAGGATTTAAACTAATTATATGTTTGAGTAGCCAGGTATGAATGTTTAGCAGTTTTTTTTTTTTTTTTTTAGTAGAGTTGCACAGGTCTCATGCATAGGACTGTATATACAATATCATTTGTACAGATCATAATCAAGAAACATGTTATCACATTAGTGATGGCAATAAAGGACAGAAAAACAAAAACAGTGGGTGCAAATAAGTGCTCTGAGGGACATTTAAAGAATACTTTAAAAGGGGTTAGTAGAGGTTTTAGCAGGGGGTGGGTTTACCATAATGGTTAAGGTCTTCACCTCATAGACAAAAAGTACAAGGTTTAAGTCTAACCTCACATTATTGTCTAAGCTTAAAATGACCCTTCATAACAATTAGCCTAATTATATTATTTTGAAAAAGAAAAACAGCTAGGTAAAAATGGCAGCTTTTCAGTCTTAAAGGCAGAGAACAATACCCTCTTTTTCATTATGTGATTAAGACTAAATTTAACGTCATTAATGTTTTATCTTTTTAGTGAACCAAGATTATACCACACAATTTTGTTTCGCAGAACCCTTCTTTGCTGACTTCCTACTCCATGAATTGATGCATTACCAGTTACCCTATTTGTTCTCTCTAGTGGTGAAGGCTGGGTGGTAGATAACTGAAACCATTAAAGAGTGGCATCAGGGCTTTTCTTTGTTATTCCCTACCTAATATTCCTTTCAGTCCCTGAACCAAACATATGATAACATAAACGTGAGAAGTGTGCCTAAACTTCTACATGTGCCCCTCACTGCAGAACTGTTTGTGTCTCTACAATTGTCTGGCTGCTGCCACCCAACTTCCACTGAGGGGTTGCAAGTAATGTAAAATACCTCCACCATCAAGAAGGGTGGCTTTTAGCCATTCATATTTTTTATCCATTTCTCTAGCCGGTCCTCCACTATCTGAGATAAGGTTAGAACCTGAGGCACAGATGACATATGAGAGGGTGCTCCTTCTGTGACATTGTGATAACTGCTTTTAGTACAACATTTCAATATATATTTCAATGTATACTGGAGGTATTGTTAAATAATTAGAAATGCAGACTGATGCTCTGCAACTGATCTTACAATAAAGACATAAGGGAGTATTAAAAACTGCTTTCATGACTAAAAATATTTCTAGTCATTTGATGGACAGTGAAGTAGTTTGCTTTAAATCAAAATACTGAGCACAGCAGAAAAGTCAGAAGTGTTTACAGTGTAACAAATCTGATGCTAATTTCCTTTCCAAAGTATAAAACTTGACTTTTTAAATATATAAATGTACAAAATATTAAGATGCCAAAGATACCAAGTCATTTTGGGATAATTTCAATGTATTACTATTTTTTTATTACTAGTTAAGCTTCTTAAGATGCCTTCACTTCCACACTTACTCATCCATTTCCCATTAGATACTAAAACTGTAGCCATAAAGAATAACACAAAGCAGAGGCCCATCTCAGACCCTTATTGTAATCCTTCCTGATAAGTTATCTCATACATGAATTTACTTTCTTCTTTCTAATATTCAGTTTTGCATGTCTTTAATTATGTAACCCTTTTACATTCAAATGCACCATTGATTGGAAAATAATGTTTCAAGGATCAGATGGCTTGACTGTATCTACATATGTCATGATATGGTATTATGAATGGAAGTCTCTGAATTAGGATGAAAACATATAATTATTTTGATAAGGCATAAATGGGCATCGGATATCCATGCTGGAAAATATAATAACCAATCAGAAACTGAGGACATTGAATATTAAAGCTTAGAACAATGAAACGTAATTTTGGATTTGTAATCTAAACTATGTCACCTCACAGCAAGAGGTTCTCTGGTTCGATTCTCGGCTGGGGTGCCTTCTGTGCGGAGTCTGCATGTCCTCCCTGTGGTCGAGTGGGTTTCCTCCGGGTGCTCCGGTTTCCTCCCACATCCCAAAGACATGCTGTAGGTGGATTGGACACTCTAAATTGGCCCTAGGTGTGAGCGTGTGTGTGTGCCTTCTGTGGAAGGTTGGGCGCCGGGCTGGCAACTTGACACCGTAAAACTCCACTGTCAATCATGAGCAGACAGGTGATCCACTGTGGCGACCCCTAATTGGGAAAAAGCCGAAAGAAGAAGAAGTAGTCTATAACTATGTGACACATCCTTCCATGTTTATACATAGAGTTTACACAGGCCTGCTGCTACATGCAATAAAGACAAATCTTGTCTTTGCTAATTGATTAACAAATAATTTTCTGCAATTTGTTTAATTCTTGTGTGTCAGCAGTGAGTAATAAGCAATATATAGAATATAATGCTGATTACTCTATAATAATAATGTGTCTCTGAAAGCAGTGTTTCCTTATTTCCCATACTACCTACACAAAGGACAGTGCATAAATAACAGCACCATAAAGAAACTATGGCTACACTTATAAGGAAACAGTGCATTTCATTGCTTCATGGAAACCATGTCTAATCACTCACCAAAGGCTGAGTAACAGCACATAATAATCAACTGCCTTCCTGTATTAGGGCAGGGAATCAATGCAGATCAAATAAAACGGCAGATTAGGGGTGCTAACACATGTCAGTGTTCAGCAGTGCTATGGCAAGAAGGAAAAGAGACTAGCAAGGCACAAAATATCAATGAGTGCAGGCAAAATAAGTAAAAGAATGGGACAAGTTTAGAGATTTAAAAGGAAGAAGCAATAAGGCAGTTTAGGGAGAGTAGACTGAACAGTAACCGGGTAAGGTAAAAAAAGTGTACCTAAAGGAATAACATATTTCAATTATGTTAATTAACAATGAAGCGGGAGAGCGAGAGACTAGGAAAAGGAGGAGAGGTGTTCATGATATAGAGCAGAGGGTTTCTGTGATGATAATAAATGGAGGGGACACAGGAGGTTAGAAGAGATTCTAGGAAGGATTTTGTGAGGTAGAAAAGGCATTAGATTGGCTAGTCAGTTGGAAGGGTAAAGAATAACTCCAGAGGTAGAAACAGCGGATTAGCAGTAGGGAAGATTAGATGTGAGATGGTAACAGGAGGACAGGCCAAGAAGTATAAGAGGTAAATGTATATAACCAGAGGGGAATAGGAAACAGAAATACATCAGTGACACAAAGAGAGAGACAGAAAAAGAGAGCGAGGAAGACAGAAACTAAGAAGAGTGGAAAAGGTAGGAAAGTTAGTCATGAGAGAATTACTGAGGAAAAGAAAACCAAGGCAGAGAGAGACAGCAGTAGGCAACAGAGAATGGAAATAGAGGTGAAAAGACAAGAAGAAGCTCCAGATGAAGTTCAGGGAGGAAGCAGACAGAAAATGAAAGGAAAGGAGCTTAGTTAGAAAGGAGGGAGGCAGAAGGAAATTACTATAGGATTAAATAGAAGAGAACCTAACATAGGAAGTCAGTTGAAAGGCAAAAAAAGGATGTCAGAGTATAGGTGGGTATAGCCTAGGAGATGCTCCTGGGGCTTCAGTCACTAGAAACATGAAGTGAGGAGGTAAGTAGAAATCAGGGAGTTCAGTGAAGGTAGACACATTCCCAATCCAACCCTCACCAGGATAGATTTAACAGTAAACATGTTTAAGAAAGGTGATGAATGTCCAAACATAGTTGTCCATTGATGAATGTATGACTTGATGTAAAGAGCCATAAATGAAGCAATGGAAAAGCCCAAAGAAGTGTTAGCAGTTTATAGTCTTGTGGGGTGGAAGACAGTGTGTTCAGAAGTGTTGTCTGTATCAAAGGTCATCAGTGTATGTATGGAAAGCCTTAGTTCAACTTCTGGCTCAGGAAGAGTTATAAAGAGCAAGGTATTGAAACAGTTAGGTACTAAGGGTGAGCCTGGAGGATGAGGACGAGTGATACAAGGCTGTATTTCATCCAATCTCCATGGATGTTAGATCAACACATTAAGATAACTGCACCATTAAAATGTGGTGGAGAAGGGGCAGGAATGGAAAAGTTGTTTGAGAAAATGTATGTTGGTATCAGGTGTAGAGGTTGCTGGGGTGAAAGAGAAGGAAGCAGCGAAAAACAGCAGATTAGCAAAGGAAAAGGGGACATTATTCGGGGATCAGAATTGGAAGGCACACAGATGAAGAAAGTAACAAGGATGAGTTTGGCAGGAAAAGTGATGAAAAATAGTAAGATGGGATGAAATAAAAGACAGAAGAGATGTAGCATAGGAAGAAAGAGGAGCATCAAGCATGCGGAGCGCAGAAAGTCAGATGCAGGAGAAACGCGCCAAAGGATCATCAGGGGGGAGAAAGAGAGTGAAAGGAAGAACACTACAGAAAAGGGTCAGTAAAGGGCAAGAGTTCAGGTGTCCATGGAAATACCTGATTATAAGGAACAGACAGATGTTGAATGGGAATGGGGGACATAAGGAATGTAGTCAAACAAGGGTACAATACTGCCAGAAGCATAGGAAGGCAGATGGCTCAGATGGGTGCATTAATAGTGGAGAGTCAGGCTTACGCTGTTGGCTTAGTGGAACATTGGCTAATGACAAGAAGAGATAAGACATGGTGATACTAGGTTTCAAGGTATTTGGGAAGCCCAGTGTATGCAAGGATAGAGAAAAGGTGACAGTGTATCTAAATGGAAGGACTGCTGGGACAATGTATTTACTTATTATTATTTATTTCACATTTGATTACCAGGAAACTCCAACTGGACATGGATCTTTTTTCAGAGGAGGTCCAGGGAGAAAAGCTCCACAAGTAACATTTATAGTCTTCAATTTGAATTTATGCAGTACAATACAATAAAGAACAAGTAGAGAGTATTTAACAATTACCATAAAATTGATACAATTGTATATACTAGCATTAACAATTTAAAATATTATCTTCATCTAATGGAAGATGAGGAGCTGGTAGAAGGGGGCAGGGGCAGACTAGATTAAAATAGGTGAACCAAAAGTAAGCTACACAATAATAAAGTTAAAGCAAAGACGAAAATTTGATACATGAACCCCCTTGTAATTCACCTAATGCAAACATGTGGAATGATGAGTTAATCAATAGAAGAGATGGATATGGTGGAATGAAGATTCTGGTAATGATGGAAAACTTCAATTTGCCATTGGAAGACTTAAGTGTGTTATCATTCACAGTGGGTAGGATGAACAGATCGAGCTGGAAGCGTCTGACCAAAATATATTGGCCGAAACCAGGAAGGAAGACTCATTGATTGTGTTCTTTGTAGGAAGGAAGATTTGAATATTCACAGGTCAGGAGTCCACTGACTAATGCTGGCCATGCAACTGTATGGTTCACAATATCTGTGGGTCAGATAAACATACTCTGAGATGATCAGGAAGGGTTTATAAAGAGGGACGTTGTAAGACAGCACAACAGCAAAGGAGTGGAGGAACTATGGAAAGCATAAAAATGTTATTTGAGGAGGAATAGAAAAGGGTTAGTGAGGAATGCAGGCAAAAAATAAAAGAAAAAACACTGTTTTGGTTCACTAAGTAGGTGAGGGCAGTCATAAGAAAGTACAAACATATACATAATTGGAGGAACAAAGGAGACAATTAATATGAAAGATATGCATAAACTAGAAAGAGGGTGGTAACTTTTCTAAAAAGTACAAAACAGCAAATGGAGGGAAAAGTTGTGTGGCAGTAAAGAAGATCATCTTCATATATATATATATATATATATATATATATATATATATATATATATATAAAGAAGGCAGACAGAAATTACGAAACTTCAATGGGAATCGTAAAAGATAAGGATGCTGAAAAAAATATGAAAACCCTAAAGTAATATTTCTTCTATTGATTACCACAGAAACTGGCAGAAGGACAACAGTCTGGCAAGGCAGGGTAGAAGCAAGTGAAGAACACAGATGAGGAAGTAAAAATATATGAGGTGGAAAGGACATTGGGGAGTCTTAATAGAGGACAAGATAGAAAGTACCAGATGGCATCCCACAACAGCCTTAAAATAACTGCTAGGTTTTGATAAGACCTCTGAAAGAGGTTATAAACAGGCTTCTTAAGGAAGGGTTGTGCTTGCAGGCAAACAGTAATGATATCAGTCTACAAGGGCAGAGCAACCCTGATGTCATTGGTGAAAAAAACAATAGGAAAAGTATGGAAGTCAAGACTTACAAGAATCTTGGTGCGGGTGGTAAAACCAATGGGAGCAGTATGGGAATCAAGATTTACAGGAATCCTGGTGGAATAAACAACGTAATAGATTCTGATATGGAATATATACAGGTAGATCATGTCAAAGCACTCTGATCTGGTTGTATGACTGGGTTATAAGGGAAATGGACAGAGACGAACTTATGGATAGGATGTCTCTGAATTTCAGCAAAAACTATCCTTGCTTTTTTTGCAAAGATTGTAGGGAAAAGAGAGAGCAGCAGACTTTGTGGTTAAGTAAAGTAGTGGTTATATTACAGGGAACAGAAGGAATTATGGGAAGAGATGCTATCAGAGATTTACAAAGTGACAAATGGTGTCCTGCAGAGATCTAGTGTCTGTCAGCCCTGCTCAATGTATTCATTTCAAACTTCTTGCAGGGCATGGGAAATGGATCAATCTATCTGCAGATGATGCCACATCTATGGGTAGTAATAAGTGAGTAAGCAAGTGTGAAGAGATATTTAAGATGAATGAAAGCATACCCTCAAATGTAGAACCTATGCTACAGCCTTTCCAAAGATATGGTACTACAACCAGGAAATTTCACAGGATGAATATGCAATTTAAGGAGTCAGATTAAATATATCCAGAAAAGGAAGTGAGGTTATCATTAAAGAAAACTTAAATCATCGCACAAAATGAAGCTGTAGCTGTGAAAGCAAATCAAGTCCTGGGCTTTAGATGTTATATGGAATCCAGGTATAGGAACGTGATGCTGTCGTTTTCTCAGGCATTGGTTAGACAACATTATGAAGCTTTAAATGTTATAGAGAGGAAGGAAGGCCCCAGTACTGAAGAGTATACATATGAAGGTGACCAGGCCTTGATTCATACATAACCTTACTACCTTAACAGGTCACTGTGTTCCACTGATCAGGCTCTTTTTCAAATCTTCAAGTCACATAACTCAGTCTGTGACTCTCTATATTCCTTGTTTATTGCCAACATGTGAAACTCCTTGCTGCTGCTCCTCAAAAAACTCTACAACCATAGAATATTCTAAATGGAACGTAAAAACTACTTTACAGACACCTGGCACTGCTCCTGCTCTGCTCCCAAATAACTTCCCAGCCTCTGCTCCTACTCTTCGCCTTCTAACACCTTGTTGACCTTTTATTCCTCACTTCTTTACCCCTCTTTGACTATCTTTTTCTTTTCATAACATAGACCTCAACTTTTTCCAAATTTCTCACCAAGCCCTCCAATAAATTGAACACATATGTATAATTACACTATGGTAATCTTTCATCTGTTACTATACAGCACTGTCTGAAATGTAAATAAAGTAGGGCTTAGCTACTGTGACATCTGAGTATAGTGAAAGTATATCTTTGAACTGTTTATATTTTTAAACCTTACACCAAAACACACTGATATTGCACTTTTCAAACTTTACCCACTGTATAATTCCAAATGTAATTCTACCTACTATAGCTATAGGTACATACTAGTATTTATGTCTATACTTTTTGAAACTACTGTATTGATGTATGATATTATCTTGTAACCAGTAACTTATGAACAACTGTATATATATATATATATATATATATATATATATATATATATATATATAACATTTTACTATGTATTCAATCAATTGGGTTTTTTTTTTCACTGAAAAGGGGCCACTTCCATGTACCATTTGGACTTTTCTGATAAACAAATGCTAATAAATAAGCCACATGGCCTTCTATAGTTATATAAATAATCTCCACGGCAATACCCAGATTTGCTCTGAGCTACTGCACAATGGTATATCTTATACCAAGCCAACAAATATCCCCAGTATACTGGCCAACAGATTCAGTGTCAACATTACCCCCCCCAAGGACCAATCACAATACCAGTAGATTGCCAAGCACCCAGTATTACTGCTGCACAGGTTAAAACAGCACTGTCCAAGGCCAAGAATACAGCTTCTATGGGACCTGACAATATCCCTGGTTGTGTTCTACATGGACTACAGAGTGAACTGGCACCTCACCTGTGTGCCTTGTTTAATCACAGCCTCACCTCAGGCTTTGTACCTACCGAATAGCGCACTGCTACAGTCATCCCTCTCCACAAATGAGGAGTGACTACAGACCCTGGTAACTATCGCTCCATTAGCCTGACAAGTCTGATATGCAAAGCTATGGAACACACCATCATGGACCTAATAAACAAGGATATAGAGAATCTTCAAACTCTGGATCCCACACAGTTTGGTTTTGTGAAGTGTAGATTATGCCTGCTCAACATGGTCGACTTCTTTGAGTCAGTCACCAGAGCTGTGGATGAAGGCAAGGTGGTTCATACAGCCTACCTTGATCTGGCCAAGGCTTTTGATACCATTCCCCACTCAGGAATCAGAGAAAAACTCACTAAACTTGACATCAAACCCTATATCACTAGGTGGGTTGCAAACTGGCTCACAGATACAACCCACAGTGTGAAACAGCTGACTCCAAGTCAGACTGCCAACTAGTCACAAGTGGAGTCCCACAGGGTTCAGTCTCTCCTGTTTGGTATCTACTTCTCTGAAGTCCAGGCCAATACAAAAGGACTCTGGCTGACAAAGTTCACAGACGATTGCAAGTTGGTAGCTATTATTAACTCCCCAAGTGATGTTGACATTATACAGAATGGCCTCACTGAGACCAATGACTAGTGTCAGAACCATGGCCTTAAGCTCAATGCCAAAAAATGTGTCATCATCCCCTTTGGGAAAAACCCGGTTCCCATGAATTACCACACTGATGGAAGTCCACTGAACACAGAAGGCATTATAAGAGATCTGGGAACACAGGTTGACAGCAGTCTCTCTTTTGATCACCACATTGCCACTGTGGTCAGAAAGTTCTTCTTTGTGGCACATCTCATTACTAAGGGTTTTGCATCCAGGAAGAAAGAGGTCATTGTGTCCCTCTACTCTTCCCTCATTAGGCCAATCATCTAGTACAATGCCCCATTTGGATGTACCTCACTAGTTACCTGCAACAACTGGAGAGGCCGCAAAAGTACCTCACTAAGAGGATCCAAGGCTTTAAACACTTGTCCTATATGAACAGACTCAAAAAACTCCAACTATTCTCTGTCTCATATCACCTACTTAGAGGCGATCTCTGCTTGACTTACAAAGCCATGTCTGACCCAGCTCTCTTAGAAATGCTACATCTAAAGAAATCACAATCCCTCCACACCACATGCTCCAGAGACCTCAACCTCATTACCACAATTAACAGAATATGCTGGAGGGGCAGGCTGATAACCCAGAGACTGCCTATGCTATGGAACAGACTTCCCATACATGTCAAGCAGACCCTCTTCAAGAGAAATCTTGATGAGTGGATAGGAAACAGAAAATTCATCCCGGGGATAACTCCAATGGCTCTACTCGACAGAGGCACTGGAAACTAAGGTCGGATGGCACCATTACCTAAATAAACTGCTCCTTCCATAACTCTTGAATAATTTCATTTTCCTTTGGGCCAAAGTCATCTTAAGGTCAGGCTAGAACTGAATAATTCTGGCCTCAGCTTGCCTTCATTATTTCTTCCTTTGAGTTTTTGCCTTGAACTGATGCTAGCATGACTGTTCTGCTGGCAATGGGTATCATTTGCCCCTGTGCAAGGCATTCATTTCTAGTAGGCTAGTAGGCTCTGAATCTTGGAAAATGCTCATCAAGCAAGTGATACTGTGAATGGGTGTCCTAGTCAATGGTTTGAATATATGCAACACAGATACCAGTATTGAATGCTTTTCAGAATTATGTCAGTGTTACAATCAGCTGCAGGTAGCATGGATTGAAGATTTTAATATAAGTTCTTATGAAATTAATCTTGAGGGAATTCAGTACTAAATTTCATCTGAAGTTATTTTTAATTGCTGTTGTTTCTAAATGAGATCTATGTTACATTTGTTTGATAACATTATATTTGTCTGATGGCAGAAGAAGACACGCTAACTTATATTACACCCTTTGTGTAAATTTAACATTTCACCTGCCTCCAGCCCTTTCCCTGTTCTCCATTCACCCCGTGCTTTCTTGAATGCTTTTGTGATTCTATCCCCACCACCTATTCTGATAGTCCATCCATACTCTACAGCTTTTCCTTTCTAAATAAGCCCTTTCAGAGATCTTCCCCACTGTCTTCTGTTTGTGTTATCTTTTTCCTCATTCTTCCCATTCAGAGTGACTCCTTTACTCTTTCCCAGCATGGTCTTATTTACCCATCTCATGTCCTCCAATTTCTTCTGATTTCTAATAACAGTCCCAGGCTACTCTAATATCTTATTGTATGCTTCCCCCTTTTTCAAACACTTTCCTGGTGAGTTTACCTTCAGACTTACATACAATACACAAAATATGAACTGACCAGGGCCTAGCAAAGCAGAAGCACTACATCATCACTTCAGGAGTCTGTCCCATGAGAATACACTGCAGTGTTTGCACAATGCTCCCATGATTTTCTTACTTTGCTCCAGATGATCCTCTCCAGGTATGATAAGCAATTCTTGGCCCTGTTTTTGCTTCATTATAATCTGTTCCATTCACTACCTGATATTTCATGCCATGGTTGCCTTGGCTCAGATTCATTGGTTTCCATTTCCTGCAATGAATCTCAAATGTCAGTTTTCTGCCCACTGAGACAGCTATGTATATGACAGATATCAGAAATTGCTAGAAGATGGAAGTGCAAGAACAGTAATTCTCAGTCAAAACTACAACAAACAGGAAATTGCAGCAAAAACTGAAACTCACCATAATACCATTAAAGTGTTTCTGTAAGGCCCTGCCCCCCCTCTCCCTGTTGTAGTGAGGCAGTATCCTCCATACACCTGCTAGTTGCATATACTATCTCTAAGTTATCTGTACACTGGACTTCCTTTTCTTACACTGCTGTAGTTACAGTTATGGGGCACATAATTATGGGTCTTGTTTTGCCTTGCCTCAAAACAGAGTCATGATCTTACCAGCACTTGTTGGCTGCTATCTTGACCCTCATGATGCTGGCGTTTTATTCAGTCACAGATTCTGAAATGATGTACTCAGGGAGATACCAGCATTCAGATTATTTATTTATTGACATTTGCTTACTGAGAAAGTCTGACTGGGCACTGGTACCCTTTTTCAGAGGAAGCCCGCAAAGAAAAGCTCAAAAGTAACAAATTTATTGTAATCAATATTTACAATGACAAATTTTTCAATGCAGTTTCAGTGAATGCATAGCATAATAGTCAGTATAATAAAATTTGTATTGATAGTCACAAACATTAATGTGCAAGCATTGTACTGAAAAGTTAGAGACAGAAGAATGCTGTATAAAATAGGTAGGAGTAATTTACATTCGAGTGAGGTACTAGAAGGGATAAGCAAGTTTAAGTGTTAATAGAGAAGTAGTGAAGAAACAGTAATTTGGTTGTGCTTATTAGAAGTATGTATAGTAGTTATTGTACAACAATAAAGTGAAGTATTAGAAGGGGATAAACAGGTTAAATGATCAAGTCAGATAAAGGGTGTCTCCAGGTACATGTAAACTTAAGATTCTGAAGATGACACCTGTGTTGATTTTCTTGAGTAGTAGGACAGAAATGGAAAGAATTTGCCTTTCATTGCTATTTACTACAAATAGTGCCATTCCACAGCCACTCTAACCTCTGGAAATGGAATCACCGAGAACAATGGGCCTCATTCTCCTTTGAGATGTTGACCACGAGTCAAATAAGCTCAGAGAAGAACTGTTCTCTGGCATCAACATTAAGTACTGGGAAGAGTGTAGTGATGACAATGGGTGACATACTGACTCCTGCTGAGCTTAGAAGATGATGATACTGATACTGATGGAGTTACTGCACATCAGCAAGTCCAACAGCATCAGAAATACTTGATCTAGGGATCCAAACCTCTTCTACAACATCAGCAGAACAGTTTGGAGTGACAGGTATATCTCACAGAGGGTACCGCTGCTCTGGAACAGACTATCCATCCACATAAAACAATGTTCATCCCTATCCATATTCAAGTATGGTTTGCTATGGGTGGGAAGTGGAAAATTTACCCCAGGACTGCCCCCTGTACTACTAATGGACAGAGGCAGCTCCTAAATGCTTTATCCAATGCACGTGTCCCCTCAAATTATCTATGGTATGATCCCAGTTACTCTCATTAGGGTAAATATATAATTATCAACCATAGGGTGAGTAAGGCCAGTCTATAGACAAATAGGATAGGTTAATTCAGGCATAAAAAGGGTAACTGGCTAGGCTTAAAATGGCACGCAATGGCAGCTATTTCTAGTACTTACATATGATCCTATGAATGAGTGTTTAGTGATACCAAGGAGGAGTTCTGTAAGATGTTCAGAAATGTGTCGTTGATGGTAAGGATAATGCTGTATACATGTCTGTCTAAAGAAATTCCACCAAGGCACAAGAAAGACTGAAAAACTGCAAAAGGTGCCAAGGGAGTATTTATTCAACCAAAACAGATGTTCCACAAGAACATTAACGCTTCACAAATACAATACGTTTTCATTCATTACAAACTTCATCAGATGCAGACTGAAAACATAAAATGCACTTATATATCATCCTATATTAACACATTTATAGATTCATAGATATATAAGTTCATAGATTAGTACTAATCTAACTGCCCTTGTGGACCATCTTAAGCCTAGCCAATTACCCCAAGTGAGAATCAAACCCTGCACCTTGTGGCTGTAAGGCAAACACCTTAACCATTATGCCAACCTAACACCTCAATGACAATCAATTAAGCAATTAAGCAAAGCAAAATTATAAAACCCTTCTTTAAAAACTTGATAAAATGAATAAATATATGTTTTGTTTATTTAAATACAAGTAAATAGATAAAAATCACTTTTAACATATTAAAAACCTTAAATAATTGTAAATAAATAATCCCTTTCCTTGTAAAAAATACTTATTAATAATTAATCAATGGGGCAGCAAAATCCGACACACTCTGGCTAGGTTTATAAATGCCCTCGGGCAGATAGCCTAGTACCTACCTATGAAACTATGAACCTAAAATCATATTTAGTCATCGGGCATGTTTACTCACAATCTTAATACTCTATCTTGTGGCTAAAAGCTAGTACTACAGACAAATTCCAAGATGATAAAATCACTCATGTCCCCCTTTCCTTACAAAGATTTTATCTGTTTGAATAAACTGAAGCATAGGGATGTGTGTCAAAGTAAGGTGTTTAAATAAACATTTGTAAAACCATGTAAAGTCAGAATGTCTTATAAAAACACATTATAATTTACAATTTAGTAGCTCTTATTTTTAATAAGGGAGCTATGGAAATATTCTCATTCAAGCCTGGTAATACATTTGCTTGTAAAGTCACTTGCCACCATAGCACCCTATACTCAATACTTTCTTCCCACAACCCCCCTCTTATATCCTTCTTAACCCTTTCTAGAACAAAAAATAAGTAATGGGCATGGTGTTTGTATAACGCATTGGTCTCTTTTTTAGTGCGTATGTCATAATAATGCTCATATATTCTTTTCTTAAGTTTCCTTTCAGTTTTTCCAACATAAAAACTGGAGCATATTTGACATACTGCAAAATATATTAGACCACTGGAATCATAGCTGTAAAATTATTTTCCTTTTATTACCAAATCACTCCCTATGCTTCAGTTTATTCAAACAGATAAAATCTTTGTAAGAAAATGGGAACATGAGTGGTTTTATCATCTTGGAATTTGTCTGTAGTACTAGCTTTTAGCCACAAGATAGAGTATTAAGATTATGAATAAACATGCCCCATGACTAAATATGATTTTAGGTTATTAATAAGTATTTTTTACAAGGAAAGGCATTATCTATTTACAATTATTTAAGGTTTTTAATCTGTTAAAAGTAATTTTTATCTATTTACTTGCATTTAAATAAACAAAACATATATTTATTCATTTTATCAAGTTTTTAAAGAAAGGGTTTATAATTTTGCTTTGCTTAATTGCTTAATTGATTGTTAAATCTGTTAATATAGGATGATATATAAGTGCATTTTATGTTTTCAGTCCGCATCTGATGAAGTTTGTGATGAACAAAAACGTATTGTATTTGTGAAGCATTAATGTGCTTGTGGAACGTCTGTTTTGGTTGAATAAACACCCTTTACTGTCACTGGGCTGGTGGTCTTCGTATCCCTTGGCACCTTTTGCAGTATGTCTGTCTAAAGCATACACCTTTTTTCCAAAAGAAGGTTAAAACTGTACCCTCTTATCATGACCTTCATCTAATTACTCGCAACAGTAGTGTTGAGGTTACATTATAATTAAAGCCTAATAATGCCTCCGGGCACTTCTGTAGTTACATCCTACTGATGCTTGGAGGCATCTAATATTGTTTATTTATATTTACATTCATGTATAAAACCCATGCTGCATACAAATTATTGAAATATTTTATCTTAAAAGTCACATAATGGGCACTACAGCTGCACTAATATTTGGCCTCTGTACAGAGCTTTTAAAGAAATATTAATTGTTGTTCATATAATATTAATTCATATTGTCATAAAGTTCATATTTCTGTAAGCATCTCAACAACTAAGTGGCACAGCCAGAACTATTTAGCATCACACAAGAGCTGACAACTTGATGAATAAAATGCTGCTGACAGTTATGTGTGTAACTTGATTATTTGCTGAGATATAAGTTGTTAAGTTGTTTACAAAATATTACAAAGTTACTAATAAAATCTAGTTTAAGACTTAGAATGTAAAGAATAATACCAAAATAAAAATAATGAGTTTGCCATTTATGCTTCTTTAGTAAACTCTAAGGTTCCAGAGATATGTGAGGACATAATTTGGTTTTATCATAAAGCTCAGACTACACCCATTGTAAGTTACGTTACAAACCTCCAGCGCTGCATTTGGGGGAATGAGTTATGTTTCTTGACAACAATAGCATCGTCTTTCTGGACAATCATTGTACTTCTTGTCCATAAGTGTATTAATGTTGTATATCACAAACAAATCTGTCTGATTCTTAGCATTGCGCAGACAGTAATCCCACCGAACATGCATATTGAACCAGTACCTGATGCACTATAGGCCCATGGCACTTTTTCTACTGTTCTGCTTATGTGAGGTAAGCACATGGGATCATATCCTAAAATAACTGCTTTGTCATGGCAGCTGTTACATCATATTACATTGCATGATATTGCTTTGCCACAGAAACAAATATCAAGTCTATCTACTACACACTTTGTATATTTAGTGCTCTACCTGCCTTCCATCCATACCTTCCCCCTTACTCCTTCTCTGTATGTTCCCTCTCTTAATGAATGCCTGTGGAGATTTCTTGACCAGCTCAGATTGCCATTAGTTCTTGAAGAGGTTCTCTGAGAGATCCAGGAAGTAGTTGGGTCTTAACATTTTCTCTCTCTGTGCATCTTCTTCTCTGACCTGCCCTTCCCGTTTGAATGATCTTTTCACATGACCCTGACATGTGCTTGTATAACCATACCATGCTTGCATTTCTTCTGGACTCTAGTGAGATGAGATCCAGCTCCATTTTGTCACATCTTATCTATCACCATTACCTTACATTACATTTGTTTGAAGACAGAAGGAAGTAATAAGCCTATCCACTCTACCTTTAAAAGCTTTCAACATTCTGCACCTCCATGTGACCATTCTAATGACTTGCGTTTGGTTTATCTCTAACATCGTGAGGTTGGTCTCCTTGTATGGGATTCAGAACTCCACACAGTACTCAAGGTGTGACCTGACCAGGACCTGGAATAATAGGATTATTACCTCTGGAATGTATTTCCATGATGTAAACCCCAGTATTCTCTTTGTTGCTGCCACCGGTTCTCTTGGTGGTCCAGTCTAGCTCTGATTAAAACCCATCCCAGATCTTTCTCCCTTATCTGTTGCTGTTATTTCCACTCTCCCAGCTGATACTTCATGCATGGATTGCTCTGGCTCAAATGCAGTACCTGCACTGAAACTCAACTGCCACTCTTCTGCCCACAAAGTCAGCCTTTCCTAATCCATCTGCAGACACCCCTAAATCTTTACTTTATTGCAACTGTCTTTGTGTCATCTGTAGAAATGATGCTTCTGTTTCTCATTCTTTCAAATTCTGCTGAAAGAATCACATTGAATGGATCTGGGCTCTAGGACTGACCTTTGTGACTCTCCAATAGTCACTTTTCTTGTTCCTGGAATTTTTCTTATATTCATTACCTTACATTACATTTGCTCAGTGGTGGAAAGATGCAATAAGCCTATCTAATCTACCCTTAAGTGCATTCATCTTTTATGTCATCCCATTCTTATGGCCCACCTCACCTCCTGAAAGCCTCTGAAAATTACATCTCCACAGTCAGTTCTGATAACCTATTACATAGTTTCATAACTTCTGGACAACCTCACCTCTTCTCTGTCTGTCACATGTCCTCTTGAAAGCCCCTGGGAATTCTATCTCCACAGCCAGTTCTGACTGTCTATTTCATAGGTTCACAACTTGTGGCCTAGTATTCCATCTGTCACATGGCTCTTGAAGGACTCTATGTATTGTATCTCCACAGTGAGTCTATCTGCTGGCTGTGCCCCCTCCTCATCCTCAGTTCTTCCTGTATGGGACAATCCTTCATATATCCCTAACATGCCCTTATGTACCCATGTCATATTTCCAATGTCTGTTCTGATCTCGAGTGAAAAGGGTTTTGGCTCCTCTAGCCTCAGGTCATATTTTATTTATTTATTTATTTATTTATTTATTTATGCTTTGTTTATTTGGTTAGTTCCACTAGACTTTAAGTGTCTTTTCAGGGGAAACCCAATGTGGCATTTATACTACTTGGACAAATTTAGCTAGGACATCAGTTGAACTACCTGGTGTGGGAATAGAAAACACAATCTTCTGCACCATCCTTTACCAGAAAGCTCCTGCGTTTTTTTTGGTCATTTTCCTCTGGACTCCTTCCATCATCCTGATGTCCCGCTCCTTCTATGGCCACTATAAACCTCTCGGTCTTGCCTTCAACTATGCTGTAATCTAGTGTATTGGTCGTAGTCTTACTCAACCCCTCCAGCATGTCTAGCTTCCTTATCAGCCTTATTTGTGGGGCCAAGTCGAAGGCCTTCCAGGTAAGTTATATGTACTGGTACTCCTGTATCAAGTTCAGCTGTATCCCAGTCAAATAACTGGATACGGTTTGGCTGACCATGAATGCCACTTGGCTGTTATCGTTGAGATTATTGTTCGCTAGTAAATTGACCAACCTTCCCTTCAGGTTTTTCTTCATGAATTGCAGATAAGCTAACAAGTCTGTAGTTCCACAGAATGTTTTCTGGTCCATCTTGTACAAGAGTACCATACTTGCTGTTCTACCTCATGCACTTTTGAAATAGCCAATGATCTACTGAAGATTTCCAACAGGGATTTTCCAGCACACAGATTCCTGAGGACTCTAGATGATCACCCATCTGGTCACTGTACTTTATTTTCCCTCTCCATCTCCTCTGCCTTTCCTTTGATGTTTGTTTGCCCACAGCTATCCTCAGTCTAAACTACCTTTCTTCCAGCTTGACACCATCCTCCTACTGTCATTTCTGAATACCGATGCAAGGAATTCGATCAGAGTGTGTGCAGCCTGGTCATATCTGCTCTTCCTTTTCTCCTTCCTGCTTTTTAGGGGTCGCCACAGTGGAACAACCTACTGCTGCATTTAGATTCGTGGCTATGGACCATCAAAATATTCCATCCATCAAACAGCCGTAGAATGTTTGTTGCCAGGATGTTGCTTCTTCTATAGAATATCACACATTACTTAGTTAAATGTGGAAAGCTGTGCAATTATAATAACAGTATAAGAAAATAACAATTCTTAGTCTCTAGGCCTGCCTCTGTAATCTCTCTTTTTTATTAATTTAAGTTTTTTTTTCCAAGGAAATTCAGTTTTAAACCTTAATGCAGCAATTTTATGTAGCCAAACATTCTTGCAACCCATGTAAACTGCAAAAAAACTAATATAAACCTGCTACTAAATGTATAAGAACTGTTTAACTTTCTGTTTTACAAAACCTGTATAATAGTGGTATATGAACTTAATAAAGTTTTGCAGTTATGTAATGCTAACACTATCATATTTGAAATGTATAACTTAAATCTACTTGCAATTTTTTTTGTCTCTGAGCTTGGTTCATGGCTGAAAAGGGTCTCTAGTCCAGTCCACTACCCAGTTACCAAAAAGTAAATAAACAAATAATAACTACATCAACAACACAGACTTACAAGATATTTAACCATAGCAAAGTGGTAAAGAAAATGCATCCCAAATTAAGAGACATCATTGTCATGATGAGCCTTCAGGGCTTTTTGTGAACTTAATATCTTCTTATATATAATATGTCATATCTGAACTGTATTTAGCCTTGGATCGCACCTCTGGTTTGTTCACAGTACATGGTTTTTCAACACATATAGGACTCTGGATCACATAGTTGTAAAGATGAAATGAGCAGTGTCACTGAGGTGTTGGAGTGGCAGTTGTTGATTCTGAGATTTTATTTATGGCACTTGCATTAAAAACAAAACTCATTTTCCAAAACTGCTGGAATTTTGTTCAGATATGAGAATTGCACAGCATCATATACTGGTGTGCCAACCCGATGTTTACTAGGGTCAGGATTATAGCTGAAATGTCATTTAGGTGTGGTCTCTTTTATCTCTTATTTCTGTATATTCATAGTATCTTTGCTACATATAGTCTGTGAGTCTCTAGTTTGAGCCTAAGTTTCCCTTTTCTTCCCATATTCTAAATTTTATCCTAACCTTCCATCTGCCATTCCTTTATGCTGTTTTTTCAATTAATGAAGAAAAAATTTCAATAAATAAATTAAAAAAACAAGTAAGCAATCACACAATTTTCTCCACCATGACTATGTCTAAATCTATAGTAAGGACCACTGCTGGTCTTCTTTTTCAGCCATGGTCCCCAGACAAGGATGAACATTTGTAGTGTGAGGCCATTTGGGGAATATGTTTCTTAACACAACCATGCCTTCCCTGGCATTGTCTACATTTTGTAGTATTCTAGAATGCAAAGTCTTGATAGGTTCTGATGCAATGACCAACATTTCTTACATGGAATTAGATGCTATCCCTCTGTGCTGTAGCAGGTATTGCAAGATATACCAGCTTTATTGTACACGACAAACCTTGGCTGCTGTATGAAAAGCTGGCTGCTAGGCAAACTAAACTCAGCCGCCTGACTGGAATAACAGGGATTGTATCTGTTGAACTTTAAATTCTACTCTTTTGAATTCTAACAGCTATTGCTGATTATATAAAAAGTCTTGATATTTCAGGAATTTTTTGGTTCTTCTTTGGGCTGGATACCATTGAGAAGACTACTTATTGTCCATAATACATAAAATGGACTCTCCTTGTTTTCTAAGCTACATTATTTCCAGTGCCTGAAATTACAGATTTCATAACAGAAGTTACGATGCAAGAGGGCATTGCTGCAAGCAGGTATTGTTCTGAAGGCAGAAAGAATATCTGACCTGCTATGTGAGACTTC
The DNA here is from genome assembly GCF_019279795.1 of Protopterus annectens. Lineage (NCBI taxonomy): Eukaryota > Metazoa > Chordata > Ceratodontiformes > Protopteridae > Protopterus > Protopterus annectens. The sequence continues at coordinate 813,943,897 of NC_056734.1, read as the reverse complement.
TTTATTAGGATACACAAAGAGAAAATCTACATTGGTAAACAAGTTTTATTGTCATCAAAGACCGGTTATTAAAAACTGGCCTCACTGAGGACCTCTTATCAGTGTGTGTGTGTGTGTGTGTGTGTGTGTGTGTGTGTGTGTGTGTGTGTGTGTGTGTGTGTGTGTGTGTGGTTTTACTAAGGACTTATAATTAGTATTATAGTATAATGGGACTACTATAAATATTTCCTCACTGATGACCAGCTATGTGTATAACCTCAGTAAGGCCCTGGTATTAGTATGAGTTTACTGAGGTGTTATTATTAGTATGACCTTACTGAATAACTCTAAAGTATGACCTCACTATGGACTTATTATTAGAGTAACCTCACCAAAGATCAGTAGTATTATTATTAGGTACTTACGTATTAGAGCAACCAGATTTTCGCGGTTGCGGTAATATGAATGCTGGCATGAAAACGAGTGTGGTAATTAGTGCCACTTGTTATTTTATGTCTTTACTTACAACAAATAGGTTTAGCTTACATTCAGGAAGATAAAACAACTGTGAAAGTCTTCTTCCTGTTTTGCACACGCACGGTTTAATTGCCTGGGCTGCTGTGTATGTTACTGTCGAAAGGAGTGCTTTTCTCTTATCAAGATGTAATGCTGAAAAGAAAAACACGGGGAGACCTGGAGAAATGCTTTTTGATAGATTATTTATCAGAATTTACAAAAGCGGAACGGAATTCCGCTGTGGCGACCCTAACTGGGAAAAGCCGAAAGACAACAACATTTATCAAAATTTACAAACAGACTTGAAAGGAGGAAAACTTTTTTTTTAAGAATAGAATCTTGCAATAACAGTAAAAGATTTGCCAAACTGATGATATTGCATTATGCTGACATGTAGGGTAGTTTGGTATGTGAGAAGTTGACAGTGGTGCTTTGGCTACTTGTAATTGTGATAGTGCTATCCTCGGACAAACAGAGATTGTGTTTCAATGATTACAGCTAAAAAAGATGTGGATTTCTCATTCACTGTTGTACTGTTTCTGTGTGTGGAGAGAATGTTGTCAGCAATTGTAGTCGCATCTTCCTGAATGTAAGCCAAACTTATCTCTTGTAAGTAAAGACGTAAAGTAACAACTTCCGCTAATTCCCACAATCGTTTTCAGGCCAGCATGTGGTTAAACATTGGCTGGGATTCACTAATCCTCCGTGTAAGACTAACTAAGTCTTACACGGAAACTGCAGTCTAAGAGTATGATGTCAGCACATCATGCATATTCATGAGGGCATGCTCACTCAACTCTAAGGCATACACGGAGTGTGCACAAGTGCAGGGGGCGTGTCAGACTGCCGAGCAGTCCAAATATCCACGCCCCTTTAAGTGCCTAAACTGCAAATGTCAACTGAAATGAGCAAGTCCACTCAAATGTCCACATACCCAACACTACATTCCCCCACATTCTAAATCCCTGTACAAGTTTAAAATGTAAAGCTTTCCTTTTTTTTTTTTATTATTCCCAATATGGCTGCCCGTATTTACGCGTGTATGCGCGGGTTTGCCCATTGCTTAGCTACAGTTAGCACTGTAGACATCGAAGAGGATAATAAACTATTTATATGCAAATTAAGCCAAATAGCAATAGCATAGTGGTAGAGCCCTCGCACAAAGAGGAGGCATTCCCGGTTCGAGTTCCACCACTCCACTACCTATTTTCTGTAGGAAATGTGTGCATAAAAAGAATTCCTGACATTTACCTTTTAAATTTCAGTAAAATGCATTGAAATGGCCTATGTGGTAGTGAATGATATTTTATATATATATATATATATATATTATATATATATAAGAAGGTGGAATTGTCATGCATACTGATAAATGCATAAGTAACGTATCTTAAGCAATGTAAAGCACTACTAAGCAAAGTTTACTAGTATTAAGCACAGTTAAGTACAATTGCTCATAGCTTAGCACTGCTTTAACTAGCGCAATAGTTTTGCGCGGAGCTGCGCATCGCCCCAACTAGCACAAACAAAACATGTTCGCGAGGAGCTGCGCACCGCGCAAACTAGCGCAACATTGGGCAAAGTTGGGCAACGTCGGGCAGCATAGAGCAATGTAGAGCAACGTTGAGCAACATTGGGAAAAGTTGAGCAAAGTTAGCTAAACACAGCCGCACCTCCTAGCCGGTCTGGCCAGTAGTAAAATAAAAAGCCTTGAATCCGGGATACTGTGCACCATAATCACAGTACTAAACCACTAAGCCATGACAGCTTTAAATATGGATGCATTTCCAACACACTCATATATATCAATGGAAGTTTACCCATTGCTAAGCAGGTTTGCTTTTAGCTGAGATTTTTCAAAACCGGCCAATCACAAATAATTGCGGGAAATGAGGCATATTTAAGCTCCATAGGTGGGAATAATTGCCATAACTGGTTGTAGCTCCCATCTGCAGACAGTATGACTGGTGTTGGAGAGGGCTCTTGTTTTCGAGTGCAACGGTGGGGCATTGAGGAGTCAAAAGTAATGGTTTGGCTCCTCGTCCATCATCATGATGCAAGACTACTGCAGGGCCAGTTTCAGGGCACTGAGTACAAAGTGGAAGCCTGGAACCGGTTAGCACATGATCTCACCAGTGCCACAGGCATCCCTCAGACTGGTGAGCAGGTCAGACACCACTTCTCAGACCTGAAGAGATGCAAGGGGGACCGACTCAACCAGTGGATACAGGAGGCCCGTGAAATGGAAAATGCCCCACTACTGAGTATGTAGCCATGGAATGAAGTATGTAAGAATTGTTATTGTAGTCTATGTTATGGATAGGTATGTCTCAATATCCCTTCATTTACTTCACAGCTGCAGGTGTCCGTGCTGCGAATCAGCAAGCCTATGCAGATAGGCTGCACCACCAGGCAGGTTAGTAATTATTCTGCATGTGTTGTCATATAAAAGAAGTGAGAGAGCCTGAAAAAGAGTGTGTTAACCCATTAATAAAGGTATAATGAGTGTTGAATAACTTCTCTGCATATACTGTTATATAAAATAAGTGAGACGGTGTGAAAAGGTGTTGTAACCCATTAATAAAGGTATAATATGTCTTGAATAAAAGGCCTCTGCTTGCACTGATATATCAAATAAATGAGAGAGCCACTAGAAAAGTGTGTAATGTAATTAATAAAGGTATAATTCCTGGAGTGTGTCCGTGTCACTTTGATATGTTGTTGTACCCTTGCATTATAGAAATAGTACTGTTGTATTAAGCGCAGTCAACCCACACATGGGTAGGCCCATATAAAGTGGATGAAGGGAGTGCCAGTAGCTGTTAAGCATATATACAGTCCTCAATTGTCGGTTCATGGCCGGCATGTACAGGTTAATCTGGCACATGAGTAGCTTGTTATTGTGTTGCCCAGAATGTCAGTGTGCTACTAGAAATGTAGGGGGCTGTCAACATATACCTGATAATGTCACCTGAAAACATCCAGATATGTAGATATATAAATATAAATTAAATATATAAATATGTAGCAGTAACATATGCATCCAGGACAGTTTGTATGTCAGATACAGGTCAGGTATATCAAGAACTAGCAAAACCCATTTTACAATTTAACGGACATTGCCTAGTGCAATAATACATGTAGGGGATATATAACTGCAGTCAATAGGAATGTAGTGTAAACTATAAGTATATATAAGTTGTTAATGGAGGTATATTTTTACACCCTACTGTATGTGCATAAACAATGCAATTCCACACCTCAATGGGTATGTCTAATCTCATAACATTTGTTGGGACACATGTCCTATTGGTTTATAAATATCTGCATTTACGTTGGTGCATGTGCCCTGTTCACATACCACAATCTTGGTGGCCTGTTGCCACCAATCAATCCTGCATGCTGTTGGAATGTCCACTGTTGTTCTATATATGCATGTGTTATGCTTGCTGTTCAACTGTTGGAACTCTGGTGTGTTGGGTTAATGGGAATACTACTGTATGCTGTTACAACTAAATTGGAATGCTGTTGGCTATTACTAACCCATATTGTCATTAAATCCTCCTAAACATAGAACGTATGGGAAGGCCGGTCCCAGCGGACCCACCTGTCCCACCTCAGCTGGCGATGTCACCTGGCACCAACAGGTCCGGTGCCCAGCCCGGGACCTCCTCCTCCGTTGGTCCTGTGCCACCTTTGGGTGGAAGCACTGCAGGGGATGGGGCTCATCCCCCCAGTGCAAGCATGGCCGGAGGAGGGCCACCTATCACCCTCCAAACGGTCCGGGCTGTGGTGCGTAGGGAGATCGAGCGTTCAGTCGCTGATCCTCTACGCCAGCTCAAGACAAGAGTGGCACGACTCATGGGTGAGCCTGCCCCTCCTACAGACCCCCAGCACAGCCACCCTCCGGGCTGTGAATGTGCAGTGGTGACTGCCCATGGGTGGGGATCTCAGTTCCACTGTTGCCATCTGTGGGCTCATGGGCTTGCGATTTCCAAACATCCTTCCCCGTCAATGGTGTTCACCCACCCCATGTGTCATATTCCGCCCTGTATGCATCTTGTTTGTCTTGTCTGTTTATCTCCCCAACCTACCTCCCAAAATATACCTACTTCCCCTACCCCACATTCCACTCTCACCTTTAAAAAAAAATGGGCAATCTGCTCCCACAAAAAAATTACGCCCCATACATAGCTGCCCATTTTGCACACATGTCCGCTGGACACATAAACTGAAATTTTATTAGCAGTACAACATACTTCGTTGTCCTCACCCCTCTTTCAGGGGTGGAAGGTTTCAAATTTCCCTCCAAATTACTAGTATATGCACAGCTGTTGCTGTTAAAAAAATGGGCAGCTATGGACCTTCTCTACACTGATCCTGCACATCCCGAGCTGTTTTCCCTACTGTCTCTCCCTCTTTGTGCCCATTTTTCACCACTTTCCTATCTCCCCATTTTCCTTTCTTTCAAAGAAATGAGCGCGGGGGTTAGCGGGAGTAAGCACTTTTAAGCAGTAGTTAGCGGGTTTGCGCGAGTGTGCACCTGTGTGCGCTTGTGTGCGCTTATTTAAGCATCGCACAAACCCACGCAAACCTGCTTACAACTGCTTAAAAGTGCCTTAGTGACTCTGTATGTCAGGGCTCTTGTTCTGCCCAGCAGCAAAATAAAACACCTCTGTCAGCCTCGAACCCCGGACCGTGTACACACTAGATTGCATGAAGTACCACTAAGCCATGGTAAACATATAACAAATTGGTGCTGAAATGAATATATCATGCATCAGAATGAGTGAATGTAAAGGACAAATAGCAATGCCATAACACAAATCCTGTTCTGTGGATCTTTACCAGCAATTCTTGTGGAATTGCATTACATGACTGTGAAAAGAGAACCAGCCATTCTAGCAGGAAATAATGTTACAGCAGCACTTTACAACCCCCACACAGTATCATAACAGGACAAACACTGGCATATCTGATTAGGGCAGAGGTCATACTTCCCAACTGTGACTAATTTTCAGGCATGTCCCTGATTTTGAGACAGGTTTTAGCTGTGTCCCTCTGAAACCCTCTGAAAGGTACTGACATTAGGCAGAAAGGTGGGGAATTACACTTAATGAATAATGACAATAAGTAAGAGTTAGACACTGCTTGTACTTCAGGAAATATGCATTAATCCATATGCTCTGGTTCTCTCAAAGTCTCAACTTAATGTCTCTAATATTGTAAAGGTGTACCTCACTTCTACCTACTTTTCCCTGAGTCTGTTCAAATATGTACCTGAGTGTTTGAGAGGCCTGGCAGAGGCAGAAACACACAGGCATATCAGCTATTCTGCTGTTACACACTGTGCAAATAGCTTTGGAAGGAGTTCCAGAAGCATACCCTTATGTAGGAGTACAACCCTGAAATACCAAAGGATGTAGCCATGTACTGGTAGCAACCAACTGTGACAATGCCAGTGCTGAAAAGACCAGTGTGGTGCACAGACAAAGAATAACAGCCTAACCTCTGGCTACCATGTGGATAGGTCCACGGTTGGGAGCTATACAGAAAGACTATTTGCCTTGGTAAACTAACAGGTACACAGCAACCCTTTAAGTTCAGCTAGATAAAGTTCACACATTAATACATAATGCTCTCTTTCCTTCTGCACCCCTACCCAAATGTACAATATACCTGTGTCTTCAGGGTCCACCAAGGATGTAGGTAGGCATACTCAGTACTGAAATTTGTCCAGATTCCTTGAGCAGCCTGTGCTAATGTCAACACTTAAAAAGCACAAATTGTTCAAATGTGAGTAAATTAATATTCACAGTATAGCAGTTCACAAACAGTTCATGTGCCAAATGAATACATCTCAATAACTACTTTTGTATGGCAGTTAATTGTATAAGTAGAAAAGAAACTACATACTCTCATGTATCTTGTGTTAGCATTTATAGGGGTGAGTACAATTCTACACTGACAACTGTGTAGTGGAAGTGGCAACATTCAGGTCTCAGTACAACATTTAAATCACTGGCTACACCCCTAGCTTCAGATATAAGAACTATACCAACCTTCTGACTTACACAATGGTGTCCACAGCAAATAAGCATGGGCCCCACTTTGGAAAGCTGAAAGGGCTATGCCTACTTGACTTAGCAATTTATAGCATTGGGTTGCTATGACAGTGAGTACTGCAATTACCACACAGCAGGCTGCATGCAATTACCAAATGGTGGCCACCAATTGATGCAGAGGCCATCACATGCATATGTTTAGATACCTATAAAAGCAGGCTGTACTTGCTGGCCACACATGCAATCATCCCATTGCAGATGCTGAGAGAGAGAGAAAGAGACAGAGACACACACCACCACCCACCCCAGGGGAAAAAAATAAAGCCAAAGACACACCAAACTGAAAACTACAAACACATACAAAGGAAATGTATGTAACAGATATGTATTTACTGGCATGTAGTAGATGTATTTGAAGACTACTCTACATACTTTCAAACATCAATATGTGGCAGCAGTACATATCTATGCACAGATGCCCTGCATAACTACTGCCATGGACAAATCAGTGTGTAGCTGTGTGCAGTGGGACATAACTGTGATATATGTAGCTCAGCATTAAATGTCAAACATCTGAACCATGTTATCTGTGGTCTGTACAGTAGTGTGGACAATGGCTGTTTGGTATCCTTTGACAGCCAGTAGGTTGCTATATATGGCAGTTAATTGACATCTGTACTTTAGAATGTTAAGTGTGCCACTTGACTTGCTCACACATATTGTTTCATTGTCTTCCAGGTCATGGCCCACCATCGTAATCATACAGCCCAGCAGAGGAGGAAGTGATTACAGCCACCATGGTTCAGCACTATGCCCTGCTGTTCTCAAGAACCAACCAGAACCAGCATGAGCGGACTGCACTGTGGCAAGATTTTGACTGTAGGGTAAATGACATAGGCATGCATAACCGGACATATGAGCAGGTACGTCATCACTGCAGTGATTTAATTAGACATGTCCGGCAGCGTGTGTCTGATATCTGTAGACAACAGCTTGCCACAGGTGGTGAGGTAGCCATCCATCCCCCCCTCACCAGAGTGGAGGAGCTGCTCCTGAGCCAGGTGGCTTCTGGCCAACAACAACAACAACTAACATGCATCATCATGGAGTCCGGAGCCACCCAGCAAGTTGACATGGAGCATGCAGGTAACATGGCATAGCTGTACACCACTGTTACCTCTATTGGTGACTGTCTGGCCTGTGACTGTCAACAGTCGTACTATTGTAAGATTGCAAACACACAGTAGCAATGCCACAGATGTTGCCACTGACAAACTGTCTCATATCCTTGTAGGTCCCTCTGGTGTGACAGCAAGGCAGCAGACCCATGCTGGTGAGTGTGTTCTACATTTAATATTGCTAATTAAATGTGCATGTCATAGGTGAGGTGTAGGCCATGCACACGTCACACACCAGCGCATAATACATGCTATGCATGTTTGCTGTGAGACTATGCACATCTCAGTAACGTGAGTAGCTGCCTCAAACACATGCAATACACAGAGCATCCCACACAATTGTGGCAACACTGTAGTGGACGTTGGATAGGCAGAGTCGATACACATGCACACAACATACACAACTGTGTCATACGCAGTACACATTAACATGCTACACATGGTGTATTCAGACACTCGCTGTAAGATCACACTCCGGTATCCCAAATGTCATCCACACAGCACACATAATATACCTGAGGGGAAGAGGCCTCTCATGTGGCTGTGCGACACTCTTCAACTCATAACACATTCATGTTAGGCAATGCCCCCTATTGGGCACCTTACAAACCCATGTAACAACTGGCCGTGAAATGGTGAATGTAGCCATGGTACTGCAGTTCAGGTACAGCATGGTATGTGCTGGTCTGGCACACATTAGTAGCCTTGAGTGACCACATGATGCTGCATGATGATGTCTCATGGTACTACACCCCATCCAGTTACAGTGGCCACAGTACTACACATATCATTAATTGCTATGCACCTCAATGTTGTGTGTGTGCAAACATATGCACCTATACACAATATGCATAGCAATCACCATTTGTACAAAGTAACAAACAATAATAAAAACAGACACCAACAGCAGTAAAGCAGCCGTGAGCAGAAACAGGGCCAGAATAATGAACAATAAACAACAAAACTGCTCACAGTTGAACCAGGCTGTATATGTTCCAACCACCACAAAAAGGCAGTATAAAACCTTGCAGATAAATAAATTTCAGTTGTGTCTATTCGGACCAGTTAGAACATCCAGAATATGAAATACCAAAGTCCAAAAAAATGGAAAAAAGCCCCAAAATGAGTCCAAATGCGATGAATAAAAAGCTCTTTATTAGGATCTTCTTTGGTACTTTGTATTCTGGATGTTCTAACTGGTCTGAATAGACACAACTGAAATTTATTTATCTGCAAGGTTTTATACTGCCTTTTTGTGGTGGTTGGAACATATACAGCCTGGTTCAACTGTGAGCAGTTTTGTTGTTTATTGTTCATTTGTACAAAGTAACACACATATGTCTTGTAATACTATTGAGTGTATAGGTCACATGACACACATTGTGTATGTGTGATGCTTAATGTAGCAGTTGTGTGGTAGCATGCCATGTCATGGCTGGCACTGGCATGTCCACAATATGTCCTACACTCACCATAACCACTGTACAATGGCTATGTTGAGCAATGGTATTCCATCAGGTATACATGCACCACTCATCCTGTGTGTATACATAGCATGCATGTGCTAAACCTGTGTCCACAATTATCTGCTAAAGACACAGATGCTGTAATCAGAAATGGATATCTATGTGACACACTGATACACATCCAGCCATGGTATGTATACCTGTGAGTAATGGTGCACAGGACATTGCAGAGCTTTTAATACTTGCACAGCAATGTTGTGTCCATGTACACATTGCGTTCCAGGGTGAGGCCAGTCACTGAACAAAACACACATGCATCAAAGCCATGTCTACTGTTATTAGCAAGGGCTGTCTACACTCACACTGCATGCTGTTGAGCAACACACGTCCTGCATGCTGTCACGTTTGATATAAATGTTTGGCTTGTGATACTGTACCCCACTATCACACACTATTGAGTATGTTCTGGATTGCTGGTGGTGTGTGTGTGTGTGTGTGTGTGTGTGTGTGTGTGTGTGTGTGTGTGTGTGTGTGTGTGCGTGTGTGCGTGTGTGCGTGTGTGCGTGTGTGTGTGTGTGTGTGTGTGTGTGTGTGTGTCCCCGTTTTAGTGAGGAGTGTATTTGTGTGCATGTGTTCATGTGTGCATGTGTGCAGACATCATGTACAGGTCGTAAAGTGTGTTTCCTGTCTTCCTCTCACAGGTGCTGATTTTGGGCTGGTTCACTGCAGCAGGAAAACTGATGTCACTGAGCATGATAGTGATAGTGATGATAGGTGTGTTGAGGCACAGGCATGTTTGCCAGGGTCTGTCATTGGGCCAACAATCGACAGTACACAAGTGTCCACCCCATCCATGCACACAGTCATACTGCCAATACATCCATCACCAATGCCCTTAGCTGAGGGACAGTGTACAGCCGGCAATGGCCTGGCATTGGCCAGGACAGTGTGGTATCTATGGCACATGCATCCCGACACAGCAGCCATACCCAGTGTCTGGAAGGGTACCACATAGGCAGATGTCCAGGGGTTCTCATCGGAGCACTGCTGCTCATCATGCCACTGGCAGATGTGCCACAGGTCTTACAACCTCACGCGTGTTCCAGGCTGTCATGGAGGCACAGGCACGTATGAAATGGTACACCAGACAGGAACTAAGGGCACAGAGGTCACATAACACCGACGTAATTGACAGTATCTGTGACCTAGCAGGTGCCATCCGTCATTACACTGAGGTCACTGATAGACGTTGGGGTGAGACATTAGATGTCCTCCGCAATGTCATGTCCATGTGTCAGGACAGTGCGGGACGGATGAGTCGTCAATGTGGACATATGCCAGCAACATCAGCAGCTGGCAGTCACCGCAGATGTCACTCAAGTCACAGCCACTCCCATTGTGCCAGTACCAGCCCCAGCAATGTTGGGGGTGGGCTGTCCATAGACCTTCCTAGAAGACCACGTGCACATGGCTCTAGACAGTCCCAGCAGGGACCTGGGTCCAGTGTACATCCATCTACCTCTGGGGATAGTACCCAGTCAGGCTTAGTACCTGATAGTGTCAGTAGCACCCCTGCCAGGCACAGGTATTGTATCCATGGCCAGAGATGGTGATCTGTAAAGCCTGGCAGGGACAGTCTGTGGCTGTCCCACAAATACCCGTATATGGCAGCCACATGGTGGAACTGTGTGCATGCAGACACACACACACACACACACACACACACACACACACACACACACACACATAAACAAGACACCTAGGGCTACCACATACCCGCACACATTACATCAACATTGGCCCATAGCAGTACTCTTGGCCCTCATACACACACACACACACACACACACACACACACACACACACACACACATACATGTCGATTGTATGGCTCGCTGTAGGCCTCTGGCAAACCAACAACACACCCTGTGCATATGATGAAACCTGTGCCACCTCCTATTATCTGTAACATCGATGCAGGAACAGGCTACCATGGTGCTGATGCACAGGGTGACTTTATAGCAGTATAGCAATGTTAGCATGTTGTCAGCAGTAGAGAGTATTGATATGCTTGAAGGTGTAGCTGAGCAGGCATGATGCATTTAAGCTATGATTGTCAATGTAGTCATGTTTACACCAGGGTTAGTTCCAATAGTGTATTGTCCGCCCACGTGCCACTTGGCTGATGTGTGTAGTATTGGCAGCATGTGTTAGAGAGTGGACAGTATGTGTGGGATGTGTGTGGCACAGATTTGCAGGTGTACATTTGTGAACATGGTGGAGGTGCACTGTCTGCATGTACGTGCATGGTGGACACATGGGCAGGGTGACATGCCCTGTATTACACAGTAATACTCCATAGTCTCGATTGGTGGCCAGTATGCATTGTACTACACACATTTCAGAACTTGACTACACATGTGTGTATGACATGGTTTGACACTGTGCTGTGGGTGATACTGTTACTATCTGTCATTGTTTTGCATTCTGGTAGTGTACATAACTTCAACAGCCTGACCATAACCAATCATTAGATGATGTCTTGACAACTGACACACAGATGTAGGACACACAGTAACATTAGGATCCTTCAGGTACTATACTATGCCAGTAACCAGTGGTATTCACCTGCACCCATTACTGAGACCACTCTTGTTTGGCATATGGCTCTTTTAGGTACAACCAATCACAGTATGGATATGTCCGTCTATGTCTGGTAATGCATACTGTGGCCTATAATGCATTCTCCAGATGGCACACACATCCTCCACAAGGGTATCACACAGACAGATCCCTGTTGTCAAACCCATGCTGTAAAGATATATCCCAACCAAAGCATAGTCATCCAGCTTTACGGAACATAGTATCCCCACAGTACTACATAGGTAGTAGCCACCAACATGAAGAACAGGTACCGATGTGTACATGCATCCAAGTGGTACGTCATCTCTCCTTTGATAAGCACATTTCCAAAGGTATGTTTAAATCCCTTGGTGGATCACATAAGCAATAAGGGGTCTGCATGCATATCCACAAAGGTTGTTGTACACCTATAATGAATAGCCATCATTGATAGACCTTGCTGTGTTTGAACAGGTCTGACATATACCTCAGCCATAAACCCTCACTCACACAATTCTATAGAAACCGTAATGAGTGTGTGTGACACAGTTGACCTATGCCAGAGATCACTGCAGTGGCTGGCCTTGTCACAAGCATAGATATGTGACCTAAGGTCTGGAAAGCAGCAGCACACTCTTGAAAAGATGACAGATGTGTTCTTGGAGAAAGCAGGGTTCCCACACATGCAATAATTGAGGTCACATGTACGTATATGTATTTGCCACACAGCTACCTCACATGTGTAAGGCACATACTGGTGTCATACAGTAATAAAAGCAAAACCCACAACCCATTGACCAACAGTGTCACACACATAGAGCACACACACACACACTCACCAAGTGCAGGATTCAAACCCCTACCTAACTACTTCCTGATACTAGAGGAGTATGTATTAACATGACACGCTATACACATTACTGCAAGTTCTTTTTTCCACAGGTCTATTTGCAGAATGGTGACATCATCAGACCTGACAAAGATTAGAATACCACTTTTAAGGTGTTTGAGTACTCTCCAAAAAGGTTGCTCCTTTCCAAGGAGATCACACACACTTGTCAAGTGCAGGATTCAAACTCCTACCTAAATGGTTTATGATTTTACAGGAGTACACATTTACATGAAGCTCTATACACATTACTGTGAGTTCTTTTTTCCACAGGTATATTTGTAGGATGGTGACATCATCAGATCTGACAAGGATTAGTATACCACTTTTAAGGTATTTGAGCACTCTCCAACAAGGTTGCTCCTCTCCAAGGAGATCACACACACACTTATCAAGTGCAGGATTCAAACCCCTACCTAACTGCTTTATGATACTACAACAGTACGCATTTACACAACGCGCTATACACATTACTATGAGCTCTCTTTTCCACAGGTATATTTCTAGGATGGTGACATCATCAGACCTGACAAAGATTAGTATACCACTTTTAAGGTGTTTGAGTACTCTCCAAAAAAGGTTGCTCCTCTCCAAGGAGATCACACACATACACACATGTCAAGTGCAGGATTCAAACCCCTACCTAACTGGTTTATGATACTACAGGAGTACACATTTACACGATGCGCTATATACATTACTGTGGGTTCTTTTTTCCACAGGTATATTTGTAGGATGGTGACATCATCAGACCTGACAAAGATTATTATACCACTTTTAAGGTGTTTGAGTACTCTCCAAAAAGGTTGCTCCTCTCCAAGGAGATCACACACAAACAGACACACACTTGTCAAGTGCAGGATTCAAACCCCTACCTAACTGGTTTATGATACTACAGGAGTATGCATTTACATGACGCGCTATACACATTACTGTGAGTTCTATTTTCCACAGGTATATTTGTAGGATGGTGACATCATCAGACTAGACAAAGTGGGTTACATTAGGTGACATTGGGTGGGCTACATAGAAGGAATGTCTAAACACTTTGGCCATGTGATCATCAAAGAAGAGTGTACTATCTAACTGTGTCCCCAGGGCCTTCATGACTTTCTCCATACATACTGGAGTACCACCTATGTGGTAATTTGTTTGCACTTTGTTTTAGCCAAAGGGAATGACTATGCATTCTTTGCCATTCTTCTTAGGGCATTGTTTTGACACCAGGTATCTGTCTCTGTAAGCCCCTTCTGGAGGATGTGTGTGTCAGCCATAGAGTCGATTATGGACCACAGTTAGCAGTCATCTGCAAACCTGTTCAGCCATACTCCTCCTGTGCTTGCCTGTACCACTGAGCAGTGTCTACTGAACAAGTGGGGTCCCAGGGCCAAGACCTGTGGGATGCCATTTGTGACTGTCTTAGAGTCAGACATGGCACCCGCAATTCTGATCTGTGAGCCACTTGGCCATACATCCTGTGACATAGCTGTTGATGTTCAGGCTGGTAAGCATGTCCATAATGATAGAGTGGGGAATGGTGTAAAAAGTCCTTAGTGAGGTCCAGGTGGGCTGTGTGGACTAGTTTCACCTCCATCTATGTCCTTGGTAACTGTTTGAAGTAAGTCAGCTATGTTTAGGAGGCAGGATCTGCCTTTAACAAGGCGGGGTTGTGTAGAGTCCAGTGTCTGGAGGTCCCCAATGTCACTGTTTAGGAGTTCCATGACAATTTGCTCAATAGCTTTGTAGACCAGGCTGAGTAGACATATAGGGCAATGGTTTCCAGGTTCTGTTGTGGCACCCCCTTTGTGGGGCTGGATGACTGTTAGTGTATGCCATTCTTTGGGTACATACCCTGTGGTACGATTGAGTCTGGGCAGTGAATGTAGGTGAGGGTGTAGTTCCTTTTGGGCCTAGTGTAAGATGCTGCCTGGGACACCATCCAGTCCCATTGATGCTGTGTTCTTGGCTTTGGAGAGGGCTGTCTTTACCTGCATGTCCATGACGTCTGGGGCTCTGCATCCTTCTGTGATGGACACAGGCCCTTTTGGGGGTGATGGGGGATGTTTGCACTGAACTTGTCCCCCAGGATGTGGGCAATGAAAGTTGGTTCAGTGTATTCCTTGCCATTTGTCAGTATCTGATAGCATATTTGGAAGTTGACACCTACATGTCTGGTATAGCTACCGCAGGCTTTGTGGTTGTCATTCTTACAGTCCTTGGCAATTTGTCTTTTGAAAGTGTCCTTGAATTATTTTATGAGCGATCATTGCTTCTTCCTAATAATGATCAGTGATGCCTTTCCTTTAGTAAAGTTGGTGTTAGTTTCCTCCTTCTGTTGTCTAGCTTATTTATGGGCAACGACCACCAGATTGTTTTCTTATTTTTGGAGGAGTGCATCTTGGTTTTATTTGTGATGTCTTGATCCATGCATCCCTGTAGATGCTCATAGGATTCACTTGTAACTGATTCAGCAGATTGTATACCTTTATCCTACAGCAAGAGGTCTTTGGAACTTTCCACGTTTGTCTTGGGATATGGGCAGTTTGCTTTTGAATATCTCTTCACGGTGGTTTCATTGACTGTGGGGGGGGGGGGAATGTGAATGGCCAGTGTGATTACTTTATGATCTGATATTACCAGCGAGAGTTTTATCTCTGTTGTGGAACACTGGTACCCCATGTTGGTGATGATCATGTCCAGTATGGTGTCACCTGTAGTGGGCATGGTGACCAGCTGTTCCAGGGTGTTAGAGCTTTTAAACTCTAGGAAACATTGGGCAAAGGATGTTGTACACAAGTAATTCTCCCACTCAATGTTTGGGTAGTTGTAATCACCTCATATAATGGTGTTTTATAGGACCTCTATATTTTCCACTGTTCTCAGGAATACTGAGTGAGATTTCTGTGGCAAGGTAGGTGATCTGTAGCAGGCTGCAATCTGATGAGCAGCTTTGCCCAATGTTAGTTGCACTTGCATGGTCTCTAAGGCCTCATGCTGTGCCACTAACCTGAAGGTGTGGGTATCCATAAGGTAAATGGGTACACCCCTTCCTTTTGTATTTCACTCGTGATTTTGTGTCCAAAGGTCAAAGGGATTGTGAGTGTTTTACGTGGAGCATGTCCAACAGCTCTGCGTTTGACATAGCTTTGTATTTTAGGCAGTGAACACATCTGAGTAGGCGATATGCAAGGGAGTACAGATGGAGCATTTTGAGATGGTCTGTGTATGGCATGTATTTCTGGCTGCTAATGCTCTTTGTGAGGTATTGCTGCAAGCTCTACAGTTGTTGTAGTTGTCTTGTGAGGTACATAGCAAAAGTGGCATTGTACTCTATTATAGTTCTAGTGAGTGATGAGTAGTGGGGAACAATGTCCTCTTCTATTCTGCATGAGACACATTTTGTGATGAGGTGTGCCACATAGCAGGGTTTCCTGACTACTGTGGGGATGTGATTATCACACTTGTGCCCAGTGTACACCTGTGACCCAAGGTCTCTTGTCACACTTTCAGTGTTAAGTATACTACCGTCTATGTTGTAGTTCTTGGCTACAAAGGTTTTAACAAAGGGGATGACAATGTACCTTTTGGCATTGAGCTAGAGCCCATGGCTTTGACAACAGCCATCTGTCTCAATGAGGCCCTTTTGTAGGATGTCCACATCTTTAGTGTTTACAATTATGGCTCCTAGTTTGCAGTCCTCTGGTAACTTGTGTAGCCACAGACCTTCCATGTTAATGTTTATTTCAGGGAAGTAGATACTAAACGGGACAAGACACAGGACTGGACCTTGTGGTACTGCACTCATCACTGGTCCAAAGTCATACTTGGTGTCTGCTACTTTCACAGTGTGTGTTCTGTCAGTAAGCCTGTTGGCAACCCATCTTGTGACATAGCAATTTATACCTAGTTTAGTGGGTTTATCTATATTTCCAGAGTGTGGAGTGGTGTTGTAAGCCGTGGCAGGATTAACATAGGCTGTGTGAACCACCTTACCCTTGTCGACTGTTCTGCTGACTGCTTCAATGTCATCTATCAGGTTTAGGTGACATGATCTGCATTTTACAAACCCAACATGGTTGTGGTCCAGGGTTTGGGGATTACAAATGTAATTGTTTATATGTTGTATGATGATACATTCCATGGCTTTGAAGAGCAGGCTCATCAGGCTAATGGGGCGCTAGTTCCTGGGGTCCGTGGTGTCTCCACCCTTGTGTAGTGGGATAACCATCACTGTGCACCATTCAGCAGGCACAAAGCATGATGTGAGGCTATGACTGCACATGGTACATCAGTGTGGTGCCTGTTCGTTCTGTGGTTTGTGTGGATCACAGCCTGTGAAGTTATCTGGTCCCATGGCTGCTGTGATACTGGCTTTGGAGAGTGATTTTTACCTGTGCAGCCGTGATGACAGCAACTTTGCAGTCTTCCATTATAGAGATGTGCTCTTTCATGGGTGAGAGGGGGGTACAGTTAACACTGATCCTATCTGCCAGGATGTTGGCAATATCAGTTGGGTCTGTATATTTAGTACCATTGAGCTGTAACTCAGTACAGATCTGAGTGTAGCCATGACATGGACCTGTCTGTTGGGCAGAGATCTCCTGAGTAGACAGTATGCAACAGAGTACAGATTGGGTTACATTCAGTCTTGTTGCATGGGGCAACTATTTGAGGCCAGTAATCCTCTTGTTAGGGTACTTCAGTGGTCTTTCTGGCTGCTGAACATGCCTAGTCAAATTCATCGCAATTGTGTTGTGGTACTCTCTGACGGGTCTGATGACTGATGAGTACTGGGAACCTCCTTTGACTTACATGCACATACCTTGACAGTTTGTGTGAACACATAGCATGATTTTATGACAACTTTGTGAATGTGTTTCTGGAAGTAGAGATGTCTATCCATATTTGTCCATAGATCCCTTATTATCACCTCCGTATTTGGCATAAGTGTGTGAGCATGCCCAGTATGACCTTTCAGTATGTTGTTGCCTGACATTTGCTTCGTTTTTTTAAGTGTGTGAGCATGCCCAGTATGACCTTTCAGTGTGATGCTGAATGAAATCCACTACATTTGTTGAAGTGTGTGAGCACACCCAGTATAGACATTTATACTATATGTGTATGGAAAATCAAATTGTATTTTTACAGCAGGGCTCACCTTTGTGTCATACATCAACAGAAATCATGCTGTGCCTGCAGGGCTTCCATGAGACACTTTGCATAGACTTATCAACATTTCTACATACAGGGGGGACAGCTATTCTTTGTACATTTCCACCCAGAGGCACACTTGATTGTTACTGTTTGTGTACATAGGATGAGGGTTTCACCTGACACTTATACACATTTGCTATGCCTGCACTGCTATGTACGGTACACCATTTCAGTCTGTACTGTTGCCTATCATACTGGCTTGAGGCATACTACTGTGCTACAGATCCTAGCGTCCAATGTCATGTATATTAGATTGCGACTTCATAGCCTACACAACCCACATCACACCGCCTGGCCTGATGTTCTCTGTCTGCATAGTCCTGTGGTGGAGGTTGCCCATATGCCTCTTTAGGGACATGATACAGCATTTCTTTGTGTTTGCATTACTGTACAATTGTCCTGCTGTGTATGTGCCACTGAAATGCTATCATGGCTTAGTGGTTCAGTACTGTGACTGTAGTGCACAGTATCCTGGGTTCGAACCCTGTTACTGCTTTTTGTTTTCATGCTGGGCAGACCAGACTGCTTAAGGAACAGTAAAGCATATATGAGCATGTTTACCTGACTTTGCTCAACTTTGCACGACTTTGCCCGACCTTGCCCAACATTGCTCAACGTTGCCCAACATTGCGCTAGTTAGCACGGGCAATTTTGTTTACATATACTAAATACTGGTGAATGCTGCTTAGCACTGCTTTATATTGCTTAAAACATGGCAATCATGCCTCCGGTGGTGCTGCAGGGCTGCCTATGTCGGATGCACATACTACACTCCCTATACATGTTTGAAAACAGGTAGTGTCAAGTTAAGCATCCCTTTTATTTTATGTGCGAGTCAGAGAGAGGTATAATTTCCAGGGTTCCTACTGAGCCAGTGTATGTGCTATGCGTTGCCTCTTTGCCAAGCCCAAGTCATACTGGGCACACCTCCTTCTGCCTACTGAGGCAGGCTCAGGTTGTTCCTCCTCCGAGTCACGCTGTGCCTATGCAGGCCTTGACAATGGTGGGGGGCTGTTTGGCCCTGCCCCATGCTGTTCTTGCTGCAGCTGTTTTTGAAGGATCATATTGTGTAGCATGGCACATACTATGACAATTTGGGTACATGTAGTTGGTGAGTACTGCAAGGCTCCACCAGATGTGTCCAGGCACCGGAACCGTGACTTGAGCATCCCAAACACACGCTCAATTACAGTTCGTGTTTGTGCATGTGCTTCATTATGGAGTTCTTGTTTAGTTGTGTGTGCATTCCTGATGGGTGTCATCAGCCACGTCTCCAGTGTATATCCAGCATCCCCCACTAGGTGACAGTCAAGGATGTCCCCATTGGCAAATGTCTGGTACAGCTGCATCAGATGCCAGATATGGGAATCGTGGTAGCTTCCAGGGCAGCCAGCACACACATTCAGTATTATGCCCCGGGCATCACACACGACCTGGCAGTTGATGGAGTGGAAGCCCTTGTGGTTGATGTAGGCCCTACCCCGCTCACCGGCTGGTGCTTTGATGTGTATGTGCATGCAGTCAATTGCACCCACTACCCCAGGGTATTCCGCTATTTGCTGGAAGAGATGCATATTGCTGGCCAATACCTCATGGGAATTGGGGAAATATACATGATCACCGACATGTGCTGACATGATATTCAGAAACTGGTGCAGTACCCTGGATGCTGATGCCTGTGAAATCCCCATCATATCACCAGTTGGTCTCTGGAAGGTACCTGTTGCTAGTATTCTTAGGCCAACACATACCATGGTTTCCACTGGGATGGGTTCCCCTGTGTTGGTTCTGTGTGTGAGGTATGGCCTGCACAGCTCAACAATTTGCTGCAGGAGCTCTCTGTCCACTCTATAGCGCTCCACTATCTCCATCTCATGTAGCCCCTGGTAGGTTACCCTGGGTCTGTACACTCTTCTCCGTCTCCTCACTATGGGATGCTCAGCAACATTCACAATGGCACCACCCTCAGCATCTTGCACATGTTGCCTTATAATAGCGATGGCAGCCCCTAACATTTTTTGTCTCAGATAAGCTTTTTAAGTTTTCACTTCTCTTTGTATACTGCAGTGTTGCAGTGTTTCTGAGTAAAACATGGGGGAATGTTGTTTGCAGAGTTTTAAGTGCTGGGCTGGGTTGGGTTAGTGTACTGCCTGTGTAATTGGCTGATCTGATTGATTTCACCTGGCAGCTCTGCTAGTTCTCCTTGGTTAACTTCCTACTACTACTTTTCCTTCCTTTTCCCTTTCTGTTTCCACAGGGGGCAGCGCCATGCAAACAAGCGCAAACATGCACACACGAGCGCACACACATGCACACAGCCTTACACAGGCTTAGGCGGGTGCACATCCATGCACAAAGGCTTAAACAGCCTTACACAGACTTACATGGGTGCACACACGCGCACGCAGGCTTAGACGGGTTTACAGGTGTGCACACACGTGCGCACACAGTGTAAGCATCTTTGCAAGAAACTTTAGTTGTAGCCACAGCGTACGCCTTCGGTTTCTGGGTTTCAGTTCAGACAACTGTAGACATGCCTCTTCCAGTCCTGAGTAACTCACAGCAAACACATGCCACTCTGCTCCAATAAGCTTACAGTCTTTGATACATAACCCCCTCATGATGTCACCTATCTTCTACTCTGTTACTCCTCTAATCCTGCACTTACACTCTAGGGACATGGTTCACATGGCAGGGAAAATTGGGATTCACTATCCTTATATTCATTTGCATAGGATTGCCTACTAATGCTTGGTTACATCTCTCACACTGAGCTTCCCCCCTTAGCAACCACTACTCAGTAGCCATGTTGTCTTCAGCCTGCCATTCACTTGCATGACAGATGGATATTTTTAATAAAATGCCTATTTTTGGCTTTTATTTTTTTTTTCTGGTTTTTAGAGCGCCACATGTTTGCGCGGGCTGCGCTACGCTTAAACATGGAGATCAGGGGAAAAAATATATATTTTTTATTATTTTGCAACACATATAAATGCCAATGGCCTTATATTTGGCCATTGGCATGCTTCCTCAACTGGATGCATCCTTTATTTGGAGCTATCATTGCTCCGTTTTGCTATTTGTAGAACGGTACTCAGTTACCAACCGAGTACATTTCTGCAAATAACACTACTCTTACTCGGACAGGTTAGTGTTTCCTGGATCACAAATTTACCTCATTTGCATAGCTTTCAGCAGCAAATGAGGTAATTTGCATAACCTAACACTGTCCGTGCAAGAGTCGTTTTAGGAGCACTCATGCATGCCCCTGCCGGCTGTTCCTGGATGGCTCGGCAGACATATTGGCTGTCTGGAGTCTTACTCTACTTTTAGACTCTGTGCAAGCCTTTGTGAATCCGGCTCATTACTTTTTCCATGTTTAATCGATAATCTTGCCTCAAAAAAAATTCACTGTGAAAGAAAACAGTTAATGCAACATTTTCAAGTCAGTATTGGTACAATTTGCACATCTGGAAGCAACCAGTATTATCGCGAAAATCTGGTTACGATAATACGTAAGTACCTATTATTACTATAATCTTACTAAGGACACAATAGTATTTTTACTATGATCTTACTGAGGACACAATAGTATTATTACTATGATCTTACTGAGGACACAATAGTATTATTACTATGATCTTACTGAGGACATGTTATTAGTATAGCTAGACTGAATTTCTGAGTGAAGACATTCTTATTCAGGTACTTAAGAACCAGGATGCTTCATTGGAGCTAAATTATCATACCAAAGGTTTGTGAGCCATGTAGTGTGATCAATTCCATTTAAGGTTAGCACTGTGGAGGATAACAACCACTACCAGACAATAACATGCAAAGTCTGCTTTAAAAGAGTCTTGATCTGCTGTCCACATCACCTCCATTACCAGCTTCCAATTTTCCAGCTCTGTTTCACGCACCATACCTGCAGATCTGGAGTTCTTCACAAGAATGGCAGTCCTCGCCTTGTGCCTTCATCAAGAGCAATTCCGATTGAAGATACGGTCGTGTAACACAATGTCAGAGTACTACACGTATTCCCATCTAGCCTTGACCCCCCCCACCTCAAAAATAAATAAATAAATGAAGATGATTAAAGCAGTGCCTGATGGCATGATGAGTCCTACATTTAGATTTATGACTAGGGATTGTCAGATTATTTGGTGCTCTCATCTCTTCTCAGTCAAACAGACATACCTCTCAATTGTACCTGATTTTGAGGAATAATTCTCATCTTGGCTCATATTTGTGACCTGTTGCTCAAAACAATTACTGAGGATTACAGCTAGTCAGTGATGGTAATAAAACTGACAGTTAGTTATATACAAAAAAAAACTTTTATTAATTACATTCTCAGAAGTACGTGTATAAAAATGAGAACAATATAAGATGTTTTTAGAATATGATGTTGGAATGCTGCCTGCTAGTTTCCTATGTATTGAAATTTATATCCAACAAGAAACAGTGTGAATATGTGTAAACTCATACAAATTCAGATATTGAAGTAATACTGCTAGGTAAAGATTTATTTTTACACAATCTGTATGTTAAAAATGCCTCAACTTGTTTTATTACCCATTCTAATGAAGGTTAATAACTCATGTATCTAACGGTGATGTGTTCCATGAGGCAAATTCCCATTGAAACAGGGCAATGCATGGTAACTCACATTCAATTCATTAAACCGAAGCAGCCTCAGAACAGAATCCAAAACTAATAATCTAATACCAATAAACACAAACTATCAAAAAGTTTGTATACTACTAGTGTTAACATTGTTTGATACCTAAAATGTCTGCCAAATGACAACACACCTCTGCAGTAACCCGATTCTCTTGTTCATAAAATGGTCAAACTACTGTTTATAAAGGTTTCAGAATATAACATCTGTTGTAGTCCTTGTTAGATTTCTAGAGCATATCTATCTTTATCCTTTTCTCCATGTCACTCTTTTCTTCATGTTCCCTCCTTTTTCTCTCCTACATTAGTGACTGTAGGTCTCCTTATTTTCTGTTAGTCTGTTCTGCAAATAAGTTATTAATTAACTGCTTTTGAAGTTGAAGATACTGTATCTGGAATGATTTTAACTCATATATTTGATAGCCTCAGTATTATTTATGGATAAAATATACTACAGAATTTATCCTACAGCTATATCTACTCTGATAATCACATTAAGATGTTCAGTTGTGCACAAATACATGCAATTTGTTTTTGCAAAATCATTGCTTTTCAAATAGCACACATCTATTTATCACGGCTTTTCAAACAGTACATCTCTATTAATCACTGCTTTTATCTGTTGTGCAACTGCGCTTCATACCTGATAACCTCTTACCACAAGAAATCTGGACAAAGGCAAAAATAATGGGAGAACAAAGACCCAAAATAGGGACAGATTTTAAATACTGCTCTTATAAGATTAGAAAGTTGCTGGAATTAATAGGTTTTGCACTGAAATGCATTTTCTGAAGGCTATTATGTCTGAAACTCAGATGTATGTCATTATTTAGTGAATTCAATCTTCAGTGATTTTCCAGAACCAGACTAAAAATATGACACAAAAATCTGGACATTCTGCAAAACTCTGGACCGTTAAGAGGTGTGCTGTATCCACTCCTGTTATTTAGCCTATATAGTGTGACCTATATGTGCATTATAAGTCTAGCGTGCAGTTTTTGTTTTAATACATTAGACCTATTTTTGGTGTATACAGTAGTCATCAAAAATATTACTTCATGTCGTATTCTTTTTGTGTCATTGTATTCTTTCTTGAAGTTTTTCAACTTGGGTCCCAAGTGAAGATTTGTAACCTTCATGTCAACAAACATAATTAAATAAATAAGCAAGTAATTAAATTGATAAATAAAAGGAATTACTGTTATTCTGTTTTTTCATTCAATAGACTTTGAATATTTTACTTCTGAGGCTCCTGTGCCCTTTTTGCATGGCTTCTACATTGCTGACATGCATTATATGACAAACGCTACTTTTTAACATACTTTGATAAAATGTTTTTTTCCATTCTCCATTGATGTATTTTATTTTATGATAACTTGTATAACAAATGCCTATTATTTTCTGTTAAACTACAATATATATATATTTTTATTCAAATGTTCAGCAATGTTAGTAAGTCAACACTTTTTTTTTCTCTGAATTTTTTTCTAGATTTGTTGGGGAACAACCAGTCATATGTAAAGTTATATTTTTTATATGAAATACATATGCATTTTAAGCAAATCTTTTATATGACTAGTTTAGAACATGTTGCCATACCCCCCAAGTTTTAATCTTACACGTAATTCGATTCTTTCTAATATGTATGTATGTATGTATGTATGTGTCAGTCTATCTAACTAGCTATCTTTCCCACGCCTTCACCAGGGAACTGTATTAGTGCATGTCAAACTGACTTCCACCAAGGATAGGTATGCTATCCTTCTGGCCTGCACCATTAAGTGCCTGAGTCATTAATCCAACTCAGGAAATCTGAGCCATAGGCAGGGATTTATCCCACTGACATAGTCTCAGTCATGTCAATGTTATACATACCTATGCTACATATATCTGCCCCATGGCAGATATCTGCCTGTGCCTCCCAATGTACTGCACCACTACCAGTCCCTGGTCTCTAACAGTAGGGCTACAAATCAGTATAAAAAAGCCAGACCAACTCTGTACCTGGACTAAACTCAAGTAAACCCAGAGAATGCTTGCAGACTCCACACAGAAGGCACTCTGGCCTAGAATCAAACTGGAAGGAACATCCATTATCTATAGCTATCTACAAAATACTAATGTGGGCCTGGGCTGATTACTAATTGTGTCAACATTAATTCTTGATAAATGTTTACAATCAGGGCTAATTACTGAGCATCTTTATTTACCATGCAATTTTAAAGCAGCTTTACTTGCTGACAAAAAAATATCTAAAGCAATAATAAAAGAAAACAGAGAAATGTAATGGGGAATGACAGGCATGATTGCATGCCACTAAGAGCAGCTCATTCAAATTATTACAGACAAAAGAAAAAAAGGAAAGTACTTTACTAAAACCAAAACGTATTTTATTTGGGGCACTAATTCCCCCCACAGCCCCAAGTAGACAGCCAAACCTCATATACTTCTCTTAAATTAATAAACTCTAAGGTTATTTTAGAAAAAGTGACATTTTCCCCTCCTAACTCTCCCCAACATCTCACTCAAATAATACTGAAAATCTGGCGGACATAAATGTTACTGCTGAAACTGTGTCCTGGTGTCAAAAAGTTATCTTTATAACTATGTCATTAAAAATAAAGGTCACCAAGAGAACCCAATTATGAGCCTTCATGCCAGAGAACCAACCAAAAAGGGACTTGGGGTCATGCCTTCCATTCTCCACTAATCGGATGCTTGAATGAGACTACTATCACCATCCCACTGTGACATCCTCTTACTGTCACCTGGCCTATAGTAACCATTGATTTCAGAGCATATTAAATGTCATTTTTTTCTCCAGGTGTCATGACATTGTTCTATTTTCTTATCTGTATACTTCTCAATCAATTCTTCGTCACTTTCTGTGATATGGGAGTATCTGTGAGCTCTACTAACTACTTAATACTTTAAAAGGAGGAGTGATTTACAGAAACCATGTACTCAGTGTTACATTCTCTGATAACCAGTAAGAGTAGGTTTAAGCTTTAAATGCATTACTGGTGTTCATCAAAAGATATTCCCCAAAACTGTCTTTGAGGTGGACAAAACTGAATGTCTCAGTAGTTCTATTCACATGCTCAATCAAAATGTGTACCGCATCAGAAGAAAAGCACCACACCCTCTTCAACATAATAATGAGTGTGTGAGAAATACACCTGAACCTGCAATGAGAGAAGGGAAGTATTATAAAAAGAATTTCCAAAGATAACTGCAACCCCATGATGATTTTCTGTTAGCCTTAGAAGTAAGTAATGCTGCACGTTGGCACAGCATTTACAGCTGATTCTTCACAACTCTATTTCTCTAGTTCAAGTTGTGAGGATATCAGTTATTGTTATCTATGCTAACATGACTGAATGATTTTTTCTAAATAATTGTAAATTACCCTGTGTTATATATGCCAGCATGACTACTATAATTTCGTAGATAAGTTTATGTTTTTTGATTATTACCTTGATTTGTATAAGATGTTTGAATCAAACAGTATTCTTCTGGGTGACCAAATGTACATATTTTTTAAAAAGAATTTTTAATGTAGACTATGCCAGTCAGCTGACCTAGATGTGATGTCATCATGTGCCAGAGCTGAAAAGAATAGAATCTCCACAGCAGCTGTTTTGTTTACTTTTTAAAGTCTGATATGAGAGTAAAATTCTCATAATAGCTTTCTGTGACTTTTAAAAAATTCTGCTATAAAAGCAGGTGCTGAGTCAGTTGAAGTCCAGTAGTTCAGCAGTAATTGGAGAGTAGTAGTTGTTGCTCAGTTGTCAGTTTTCCAGATCAGTAGTTATCACTCAGTTTGTTTTCCAGAGCTATTCAGCAATAATAGTAGGAGTTAATATTTCAGTCACTGAGGACCAGTGGACATATAGTCCTATTTTGCCTTGCAGAAGTAAGAGAATCATCTTGCCTTGCTGAGTTAATTAAATTAGACAGGGGCAGTTAAACTTTAAAAAGTTAGGGACCTATAGTTAGCTAGTTAGAGTTTTTCTACAGTCAGTGTGAAACCGATTTTACTATGTTATTTTCATAATTCCTGTGTGTGAAACTCTGTGGTTTATTGGAATCAGTTATTCAGTGTATATATGTTTTAAATCATTTTTATTTGTTAAATATTTTACTACCTTTTATTGTGTCTGGTTATTTAGAAAGTACTTTTAGTAACCTGAGTATGTTTATGCTTATTGTGATAACACCAGAGCTACTCTGACAAGCCTGACTGCTTGGATTTCATGCTACCATTTATATCAATATTTATTTTATCCAATATAATTGAACACCCCTTTTGAAGAGCATTGTGGTATTTGACTGGTAACAACCGTTACCTTGTAATCTGGGAAAGAGGACATAGCAGGTAAATCTATGCCAGTCTTTCCAAAGAGTGTTTGTATGTGTGAATATCAAACATTTAAGAGTGAGTGTGTCAAATACCTAGAACTGGGACACAGTGCTCTGCAGTGGTTAGTGTGAAGACTCATTTGGGGAACTGGAATGAAGCATATAGTCCAGTCCTAAGTTTGGAGCCTGTTCCCAGTGTACTCCTATGGGAAATTGTATGTTTCTATCCCTGCTTTCAGTGACGCTTCCTTACCAGAGACAGTGGTGAAGATTGAGACTCCATAGTTACTGCCCCAGGTTTAAGTGGGGTCATCACACAAGTCATAGCTGGGGTGACTTCTGTGTAGGCTCTTTGTGCCTTCTCTGTGTTCCAGTGGATTTCTGCTGACTGCTTCAGTTTCCCACATACCCTAAAAAACATGCCATCTGTGACTGAGTAACTCTATATGTGAGTGTGTGTGTGTGTGTGTGTGTGTGTGTGTGTGTGTGTGTGTGTGTGTGTGTGTGTGTGTGTGTGTGTGTGTGTGTGTGTGTTGCAATAGAATGGCATCTTATCCCAAATTAGTTACTCTGCTTTGCTCACACTGATTGCCAGGATAGGCAGTGACTTCTATGTATTACAGACAGGGCATGTCCGCAAAAGAACATGACTAAATTGATCATTTGGGCACAGGAGAATCGTGCTGATGTATGCATAAAAAACTAAGCACGTGAGATTTGGGGGATATAAATTTAAATGTGAATATTTAATACAGCACACAGTAATTGAAACTGTAGATTCATTTAAGGACCTTGGTATATGGGTAGATCCACCTTTGAGTTTTTCTAATCACATTAACCAATTGTTTAATGATATTTATAGAACTATGAGTTGTATAAAAAGGTTTATAAAGTCCGGGAAACCAGAAATGTAGACGTCATTGTTTGTTGGTTACATTAGACCCAAACCTGGGTATGGAATAAGAATATGGAAATGTTATAAGCAACCAAGCAAAGTTAAACTGGAATGCATACAGCAGAAATATACCATGGGCATCCGTGTATGTAAAAAATGTAAGTTATTATGAAAGACTAAAATATCTGAACTTGTACAATGTCTCATATAGATATTAACGAGGAAACCTTATTCAGGTATTTAGGTCATTTAGAGACAACTACCTCTGGGAATGTTTGGAGTTATCAACAAGTAGTAGAGAATCATCAGATAACCTATACAGAATGGGGTCTGAATGGAGAGATGATAAGGATCCAAATGGAGAGATAATAAGTCAGCAAGCAAAGGAGAGCAGTATTGCTGAAACTGAATTCATCCTTAAGTCTTGGTGAGTACCTTCACAAGCTAGACCCTGTTTTTCACAAAATCTTACCAAGATGACACTGATATATATAGACTGTATTTATATAGCATATACAATGGACAGAAGTAGGTCAAAAATTAAAAAAGATAGCTGGGTAAACAAACCCAGGATAAAATAGTGCCCAATCCTGGTAGGCACACTGGTGCCAGAACTGGAAAAAATGACAGTGTAGAATCCCCAAAAATACAGAAACGTTCTTATAATGGGGCTGGGCCAGGTCCAGTGGGAGGATGCCCCCCCCCCCCGTTGTAGCAGGAAGTAGCAGTCCACAAAAATCACAAAAACTGATAGACAAAGAAGAGCCATAAAGATGATAGAGTGGACTATTGAGGATAAGAAACAAATTATGTATTGTTGCTATTATGCAAAAAGCCCAGAATTTCCAGACACAAGATATACAAAAAGATTAAGAGAGAAATTGGAAAGAAAAATACTTCCATGAGAAAACCCGTCAGAAGCCACAAATACAAATTTATGTTCATTAATGCAACAGATTTGTGAAAAACAGTACATAGACCAAGAAACTTTGATCTGTTTGGAAAAAAAGTATCTAAGGAAGTGTGCAAATATAAACAACAAAACCTAGAGATTTTTGAAAAGTATAAAAAAGAAATACAGACATGGGAAAGAAAGAGAGATGTGATATGGTGTAATATTTATGCATAGGTGAAAGCCAAATTAATCAATATAAAAAAGGCAGCCCCAAAGAAGAGAAATACAGGCAAAGGCATCCAGATATGGAAAATTTCACAATAAAAAAATAATATCACAAAGAGGGAATGTAAAAAAGAAGATCAGTAAAGTAGAAGTTAAAAAAATAGAAGTTAAAGTTATAGAGTACCAGCGAAGTGAAGGATGTGATGTAGAAGGTCTCATACAGGTTATATCATAGCATGATAGAGAGAAACCCAGAAGTAAGGATAAACAGGAAGATCTAGAGACATCTGAAGAAGAAATATGGACATGGAAAAGAAAAAGAGATTTAATATGGTGTAATATCTATGTAAAGGAGAAAGCAAAACGAATCAATATAAAAACAGTAGCACCAAGGATATTTGAAGAGAAATGCAGGCAAAGGAATCCAGACATCAAAAACTTTACAATACAAAAAATAAGAAGAGGAAAAGCAGAAAATGATATTAGTAATGGAAAAGTTAAAGAAATAGAAACTGAAGTTATGGAGTACCTGCGAAGTGAAGGATTCAGTGTAGAAAATCTAATTCAGAAAGCACCACAACAGGCTAGAGCAATGGACATCCAAATTAAGGGGAAATTATTCGAATGGGAAACAACTGGTCAAGTGCCACATGAAGATATTTTGGAGTCTTCCACAGGAAACCAGTATAAATGTTCACTTGAAGCTGGACAGCAAGGGAAGGAACAGGAAACTGTGGAAACTCTGATGCAGTCAATGTTGAGGAGTGACAGGCCACTGAGTTCCCATATGACAGAGCAACAGATAGCACAGGATAAAATTGAAGAGAATGTGCCACAGGAAGATGTTATAGAACTTTCTATAGAATGTCCTCAGGAAATGGAAAAAAAAATGTACCCTCAGTTTAGAAGCAAATGAGCTAAGTGAAGAGTTGCTTGATTTAATAGAGATAGATAGACATATTAATATCGATGAAAGAAATAGACTGCAGAAGGTCAATAAAATCCAAAAAGTTAGATAAAACAAATGAACACAGTAATTAGGACTGTCCAGAGAGATCCATGCAATATAACAGAAGTAAACAGGCTATATTACTGTGAAGCTAAATTAATAACTTATAAAGTTCTACCACAAGAACATAGGGTTTGAGGGGAAAGGAAGGGGAGAAATTGAATACCATCATGGAAGTATTAAATAGAGAAAACTATAAAGAAATTAAGACAAGAAGTGTCACTGTTAGAAGAGCATAGAACAGGGAATAGATAGACATGATAAAAGCAATGCACAGTATTAGAACAGATCAGGCTCTATCATGCACTATCAAAAATAACAAACTAAAAATCTCAGCACAGGTGGAAAAACTTAGAAGATATGCAGATAAATATAAAGGAAAAGTACAAAATATATAATTTATTAATGACCTAATAGTTTTATAGAGAATTGGGAAACAAGGTAAAAGGAATTGAAAGACCTCTGAAAAAAGAAGAAATATATATATTTTGGAGAAGTATTTATGAAGATCCTGTGGAACATAACAAAGGTGCTAAATGGATAGAAGAAGTAAAAGAAAGAATAAGAAGTTTAAAGTTACAGGATATGAAATGGGATGAAGTAACAGCCAGGGAGATTGAAACAAACTTAAGAAAAGCCTCAAACTGGAAAACCCCAGGCCCAGATGCTGTATCTAACTTTTGGCTAAAGGTATTAACATCTTTGCAAGACAATTTAGCCATGAGTAAGAACTATTTATATGCCCACCCCGAACAGACACAAACCTGGCTAACAACAGGAAAAACAATGTTCTTAATTAAGAGTGAACTTGCAAACTACCCTAAAAATTATACACCAATAACTTGCCTTCTGGCAACGTATAAATTATACACTGGAATTGATGCTGACAGAGTTTATAGTCATTTAGAAGAAACCTCAATTATGGCATAGAGCAACAGAGCAATAGAAAAAAGTCTTATGGAACAAAGGATCATTTGCTGTTAAATAAAGTCATAGTGGAGAATTGCAAAAAGGTGAAGAATCTAAGTATGGCATGGATTGGCTACAAAAAAGCATTTGATAGTATCCCACATTCATGGATAAAAGAGTGCTTAAAAATGAATAAGATACACCCTACACTGATTGACTACATTACAATGGTCATGAAACAGTGGCAGACCACTTTACAATTAAGTCATGATAAAGGACAAATTATTATCCCAGGGATAAAGATGTAAAGGGGGATATTCCAATGTGACTCTTTCTCACCACTGCTATTCTGTCTTGCCCTTAACCCATTAAGCTGTCTACATAATAGCTTAAGCCATGGCTATAATTTGGCTCCTAGAAAACAACAAAATGTAAAACTTCTCGTCTTTTATTTGTCGATGATTTAAAACTATATAGCTCATCATATGAGGAACTAAAAGTACAAATGCAAGTTGTCAAAACTTTTTCTGGTGATATAAGAATGTCATTTGGTCTTGATAAATGTCCAAAAGCAATGTTTAAAGCAGGAAAACTGCAGCACCAAGAAAATCAGTTTGGGGCAAGAATGTGATATAAAAGAACTTGAGCAAGAGGGAGTGTTTAAATATTTGGGAATTGATGAAGGATCAATAACAAAACATGAACAAATGTGAATAAAACTTAGTAAGGAATACTTTAGAAGATTTAAATTAATCCTGAAAACAGAATTGACATCAAAGAACAAAATCCAAGCTATAAACCAAGTTGCTCTTCATGTCCTAACTTACAGTTTTGGAATGATTGACTGACCCCAAAATGTGTTGGATAGATTAGATAGGAAAACAAGAAGGATGCGTCATGCTCACCAAATGATTTATAAAAATCAGTGCATACCAAGATTATATATTTCCCATTCCAAATGAGGAATGGGCATCCTTTAAATTGATTACATGTATAGATCTGCAGTTGTGGGACTGCACACATATCTGCTGACCTCACAATACCCAAATGTAGTGAACATTTTGAAACATGAGGAGAATAAATCTAAGACGACTTCTCTGCTTAATCTAGCAGAAGTATAACAATGTCAGGCAGGAATGGAAATCAAACCAGAAGTAGATAAAAATCAGGCAGCAACTGAATGTGCCAAAAAACAAAAGAAAGAATATAAAGACCAGATAAGAAGGCAAGAAATGTGGAAAATGCATAAATATAGTTGCAAGTATAGAAAACTTCTGGAAGAACCTCATGTTGATCAGGATCAAAGGCAGGAATGGTTAAGGAGATTCAAATTCAAACCAAAAGATAAAGGTTAATATTGGTGGCCCAAGATAGTAGGCTACGTACACGTTGGTTTACAAAGTCCACTGAACATGTGGGAGAAAGAGACAAATGTATGTTTTGTAAAACAGAATTGGAAAGAGTTGCATACCTCATTCCTGGCTGTGACATACTAATGACAGAAGGACTGTATAATGAAAGGCATAATAATGTGGCAAGACTGTTGCAGTGGGAAATGTGCAAACATTATGGTACTGAAGTGGCTGAAAAACACTAGAAACATGAGCCACAAACCACCATAGAAAATGATGAAGTCTAAATCACACAGGATCACCAATTACCAACAGACCAAAAAATAGATGTTAGAAAATCAGATATAGGGGTCCATGACAAGAAAATAAAAGTAGCATTAATCATTGAAATCGCCACACCCAGTGACTACAGTGTCTTGCATACAGAGAGAGACACAAAGTCGTAAAATATTAGGATTTGCAGGCAGAAACAAGAGCAATGACAAAGATACCCAGACAGTTCCAATAGTAATAGGAGCAATGGGTCTTATAAAAAAGAATCTACAATTGTATTTAGATATGTTGCCAATACATGTAACCCCATACGAATTGCAGAAGGAGTCATTACTGGGCACATTGCGGGTGCTGAGAAGAGAGCTTCTGACTGACATCAAAGATTGAAACAGTATTCATTTCAAAAAATTTAATCGTACTTTGAGTTAGGAATGGGGTCCATTCCCATCATGGTATTAGAAACCTAAAAGACTTGGAGAAATTAAAAAGAAAGGGGTCCAAATGGTGAGGTGATAAATCAGCAAGCAAAGAAGAATAGTATCGCTGGAATTGAATTCATCCTCAAGTCTTGGTGAGTACCTTTACAAGGTGGACCCTGTTTTTCACAAAATCTCAACAAGACAACACTGATATATGAACTGTGTTTTATGTGGTATATATCATGGACAGAAGTAGGTTAAAAAATAAAAAAGAGTGTTAAATGCACAAGATCCAGGATAAAAAAAGTGCCCAATCTTGGTAGGTACACTGATGCCAGGACTGGAAAAAATGACAGTGTTGAATCCTCAAGACATGGAACCATACCTACAATGGGGTTAGGCCAGGCCTTGGGGGAGGATGGCTCCCCTGTTGTAGAAGGAAGTAGCAGTCCACAAAAATCACAAAAACTGATAGGCCAAAAAAAGCCATAAATATGATAGAGTGTACTATTGAGGATAAAAAATAAATCATGTAATGTTATTATTGTGCAAGAAGCCCAGAATTTCCAGACAGAAGATATACGAAAAGATTAAGAGAGAAATTAAAGAAAAGAAAAAAATATTTGCACAAGAAAAACTTTCAGAAGCTTCAAATGCAAAGTTGTGTTCTTTAATATAACAAATTTATGAAAAAACATTATATAGACCAAGAAACTTTGGGTCATTTGGAAAAAGAAGTGACTGAGGAAGTGTAAAAATATAAAGAACAAAATTTAGAGTTTTTTGAAAGGTATAAAAAAGAAATATGAACATGGGAAAGAAAGAAAGCTCTGATATGGTGCAATATTTATTCAAAGGAGAAAGCCGTATTAATCAATACAAAAAAGCAGCCCCAAATATATTCAAAGAGAAATGGCATCCAGATATGGAAAATTTCACAATACAAAAAATAAGATCACAGAGAGGGAATGTAGAACAGAAGATTAGTAAAGTAGACATTAAAAAAATAAAGCTGATGTTATGGAATACCTGCAAAGTAAAGTATTTAGTGTAGAACATCTAACACAAATTATAACAAGGCATGATGGAAAAACATGTCCCCCCAAGGAAAGAGAAACAGGAGGAGCAGTAGACATCTGAAGAAGAAATATGAACATGAGAAAGAAAAAGATATTTAATATGGTGCAATATTTCTACAAAGGAGAAAGCAAAATTAATTGATTCAAAAAGAGCAGCACCAAAGATATTTGAAGAGAAATATAAACAAAGGCATCTAGATATGGAAAATTTTACAATAGAAAAATAAGAAAACAAAGAGGAAAAATAGAAAAGAATATTAGTAATGGAGAAGTTAAAGAAATAGAAACTGAGGATATGGATTGCTTGTGAAGTGAAAGATTTAGTGTAGAAAATCTAACTCTGATAACTCCATAGCAGACTAGAGCAATGGATCCCCATAATAAGGCAAAACCAGTGGAGTGGGAAACATCTGATCAGTTGCCATATGAAGATACTTTGGAGTCTTTCAGAGGAAGCCAGTTGAAAAGTTCAGATGGAGATGCACAGCAAGGGAAGGAATAGGAAAGTGTTGCAACTCTGACACAGTCAATATGGTGGAGTGATGGGCCAGAGAGTTCCCACATGAAAGAACAATGGATGTCACAGGATGAAACTGAAGAGAATGTGGCACAGGAAGATGCTTTGGAACTTTCTGTACAATGCCCACAGGAAATAGAGAACAAAGAATGTGCCCACAGTTTAGAAGAAAATTATCTAAGAGAAGAGTTGCTTGATTTAATAGAGATGGACAGACATATTAAGACCAATGAAAGAAATAGACTACAGAATGTCAATAATGATTGGCTAGCCCCAAAAAGTTGTTGTATAGGTTGGACAGGAAAACAAGAAGGATGCTTCATACTTATCAAATTATTTATAAAAATCAGTGTATACCAAGACTATATATTCCCCATTCTGAAGGACGTATGGACCTTCTCGAAATTAATTATATATTCAGATCCACAATCATGGGACTGTATATATATCTGCTGACTTCACAAGACCCAAATGCAGTGAAAGTTTTAAAACATGAGGAGAATAAGTCTAAGATGATTTCTCTGGTTAGTTTAGCACAAAGCATATCGGTACGCTCAAAATGAAGAATGTAATTGTAGAAAACTGAGCCACAACGAAAATGCAAAGGTCCAATCCCACAGTTGGTAGCAAAGTATATCTAATACAGATGTTATTTCACTTTCTTTCCTACTTTTTTCCAACCCTGATTTTCCCCTAAGGCCATGTGTGGATGGTAGTATCCCGAATCTAAATTGTGTTGGGTCTTGCTGGCCAGCCTCTCTGACCTTCTCACTGCTAAAAAATGCTCATTATGCCCTGAAAAAGAGTCTAACTCATCTAGTCCCCTGTGTGGAGTATGACCTGTTCTTTCATCCCTTACATGTTCATTAATCCTTTCATCTGTGGATACACCCACATTTTCATTTTTACTTCTAATGTAATTCTCATTCTTATATGGCCCAGGATATACTTTGCCTTCGGCATATTGCTGTTTATGTCTAACCAACTTTTTTTGTTTTCTTAAAAATATATTATTAATTCTCTTATTAACCCTAAACAGAACTTTTTTTATATAACTGCTCGTATTCAGCATGTAATAAATCTTTCAAAATGTCACCATTCAATTTTTCCACTTGGTTGTTCAAAACACTTAATGCCATTTCATTTTGTTTGATTAATTTACTAATGAGCCCTAACCCACATTCATCAAAAAAACAATGAAATTCTTTAATAACCTCTTCTGTATAAATTATTCCAAAGGGGTACTTGAACATTCTCAACCCCTGTGGAACCACTCTAACGCTGAGGCAACATCGCAAATATCTGTTATCAATTTGTAAACATTTAAGTTTACACAGCTTTTTCTCGAACATGTAAATCATGTCCTTTAATGTAGGCACATCCTCGTCAGCATTAAGCGCATGTAAATTAACATTAGAATCTCTTGTTAAAGCAAAGTCAAAATTTTTAACCATAATGTCATTAAAAGACACCGGTTCATTGTAAGTCAACCTAGTGCCCTCAGTTCATACAGTTTTATCACAATTGTGATTCACATAATTTACAGTACCTTTAGAGCTTTTCAGACACTGACATGCGGCTTGCTCGCAACTGTCAATAGTTGCTTCATTGTCAGCAGGTAATTTCCCCATTGTAGAATACACTTGTTCATTTTCCGTCCTCATCGCCCATTGAACATTAACAGTAACAGTCTTACCCCACCATAACTTGCTGAAGAAGAGCGTGGGGACGACGTAGTTGGCACTTCAACAGCTCGCACACTAACTGGTGAAACCGAACTTGAGTACATAACTCCGCCCGTCGGTTCCTTTTGGCTAAACAGTTCAATAAGCCTAGTATGGTCTCCTTTCAAAGCTGATACTTCCTCTCTGACCTTACGTGTTTCTTTTTGAGTTTGTGCAACACTGTCCAGCCCAAATAGTTCATCCTCCTCGATCAATGTAGAGTCTCCAGACTTGTTCTCCATGGCCAAACCGGCAGTGTGAAGAATATAATTGCACAAAATGAACTGCACCAAACTCAGGCACCTGGACCCTTAACAGGAACACTCAAAATGAAGAATGTAATTGTAGACAACTCAGCCACAATGAAAAAGCAAAGGTCCAATCCCACAGTTGGTAGCAAAGTATTTTATTAACAAGCAGAATAAGCGCTTTCGTCTTGTTTACAAGACTTCATCAGATGCCCCCATGTTACATTTCATTCTATTTAAACCCCTTTCAATTAAATCCAATTAAAATTTAAAGACACAATAAACTGTTTACAAAAAATAAATATACAAACATATACATAGTCAATAGGCAAAACCTAAAACTGTTAAAATGTTCCTTCAAAACACTTGTGTTGCTAAAAAATTAAATAATAAAGAAGAAAAGGTGAAATATTTACATGTTTAAATGTGTGTAGCTTTAGCCATTAAAACTGCCTTAATAGTAATGTATTAATTTAAACCGGGAAAAATGTTAGACTTTAACCTAAGCTGCCACTTCAATTCCCTATTAAATAATACATTTTTCACATCTCTCCCTCTAGGATTCTTTTTAACCACATCTAAAATCCCAAATTTAAAACCACTAAAGGAAGAACAGTTAAAAGAATGTTTATATAATGCACTGGTCTCTTTCTTAATCTTAATATCATGAAAATGTTCTTACATCCTGTCCTTAAGGGCCCTCTCCGTTTTTCCTACATAAAATGCAGGGCACTTTTCACATATAGCCAGATACACTATCATTTTTGTGTTACAATTACCCTTGCAAAACCAAACTCTGTTGTTCAAACCATTTTGTAAACATATACTGTCTTCCTTGATGATGTATGGACACTGCTTGCAGTTACCACATGAACTAGTTGCCTTTTTTGTAAAACAATTGGACACTTCTAGTTGTTCAAATGCTCTTTTAAAGTTTTTTCCAGTCCTAAAAGAAAACATAGTCTCATATCCCACCACTTCATACAACTCATTTGTTTTAAGCATACTCCAATTAGCCTTTATAGTATCTATAAAAATTCCTGTAAAACCATTGAATTCAGTTACACATGCCCTTTGGAATTTATTATTTTTTCTTAATTTAACAATTTCATCCAAAGGTTTTCCTAATAGGGCCTTGTATCTAGTACCCCACCCTCTATATACTTCATCCAGAACCCCTTGGACCATCTCTCTGGGATATCCCCTCTCCATGAACATCTCACCAATATAATTTAATTCCCTTCCTATATCTTTTTTATCTGAGGTCATTCTTGCAATACGTACTGCTTGCCCCTTTACGAGACTTTTTTTCTGAAAGATGGGATGATACAATACATTACTATTAAGCGGTTTTAATGGCTACAGCTACACACATTTAAACATGTAAATATTTCACCTTCTCTTCTTTATTATTTAATTTTTTAGCAACACAAGTGTTTTGAAGGGACATTTTAACAGTTTTAGGTTTTGCCTGTTGACTATGTATATGTTTGTATATTTATTTTTTGTAAACAGTTTATTGTGTCTTTAAATTTTAATTGGATTTAATTGAAAGGGGTTTAAATAGAATGAAATGTAACATGGGGGCAGCTGATGAAGTCTTGTACACAAGACGAAAGTGCTTATTCTGCCTGTTAATAAAATACTTTGCTACCAACTGTGGGATTGGACCTTTGCTTTTTCATTGTTACAAAGCATATCGGTGTCAAGTGGGAATGGAAATCAAATCAGGAGCAGATTGTGACACCCGTGCCCTGGCCCAGCAATCAAGGAGCCTCAATCCTCACCACTAACACCAGCGAGAGCATCTTATATATGAGGATAGGATAACAAATACACATAGTAAAGTTCAATTTCCTTTAAGAGCACACAGAGATCACAGTCAGTCTGGGGCTGGTCGCTCCCTTGCTCCCCAGGTCCCCAATAAGACTCCCCACTGGCACAGCTATAGGGTCAGATCTCAACCTAGTGGGCAAGCTAAAATCTCCAGCACCCTCTCTGTCTAACCAG
The DNA here is from genome assembly GCF_019279795.1 of Protopterus annectens. NCBI lineage: Eukaryota > Metazoa > Chordata > Ceratodontiformes > Protopteridae > Protopterus > Protopterus annectens. Next base: position 813,905,371 of record NC_056734.1, on the reverse strand, counting down.
TGCTTTGTGTCCCTGCAAACGTAGCTGACACACACACATCCCACTTTGAGATAAGAGTTTACACAGCCACACAGACACTTCTGGGTAAGGCTAGCACAGGTTCTCCAGCTGTGCCCCTTTTTACCAAGACTATATGGTAGTACCAGCTGCCACCACCCATTAATAATTATCAGCTACTCAAAGGCCCTTAAAAGGGTGTCCAATTATTACTGTGCAATATTATTATCCAATTAGTAGATGTGACTAAACAGTCAAAGCTTATTTGGAGTGACCTGGACAGTTAACTCTATAAATATGCAATGTACTCTAGAGCTTAAATTATCTCTACACAAAACAGCCACAGTTAAAACGTTTTAAAATATTTAATAATAAATAATTAAAACCACAAGACAATACTTTCTACTACAGAGTGCTAGTCAAAAGTTCAGTGATCACACAGAAATACTTAAAATAAATCAGTAGTGCAGTTCTGACATCACAGAAAAACATTTAGTCTAAACTTTCTAATTTCTAGCTCTCTAAAAGAAAACACACTTCTAAAATAACTTACTTACATAGAGCATAAGGCAGTGCTGAGTTGGATGTCAAGACAAAAATGCTTAATAATCTCTGGTTCTTACTGTTTAAATTGAAACTGCATTTCTGATAAAACATTACATCATCTTTTACACTTTCCTGGTGTTCCCAGGCTGACATAAACTGCATTTACATTCCTTTACACTTAGAGCAATAAAGGACATTCCACATGTAAATTCTGGTTATTAACTTTAGCCTTAAAACAATAGGCAGGATGCTTACTCCAGACTCATCGACTCCAAATTCTAACTTCAAAGGAACAGACATAAAGTAATTTTAATTTAAAAAAAACAACAAGAAATGCTTGACTTAGCTTTCTTTACAGCATATGGCAATGTTGCCACATTGTTTTAAGTTCAACAGTTCACAGTATTTACAAATGATAGAATTATGTACCAAATCTATTTGACTAGGCTGGCAGCCTTCACCCATCTCTACCAGTCTTCACACAGATAACAATCAGGCAGCAACTGAATGTGCCAAAAAATAGAAGAAAGAATATAAGGTGAAAGATTAGATCAGAAGGCAAGAAATATGGAAAATCCATAAATATAGTTGCAAGTCCAGAAAACTCTTGGAACAACCTCATGTTGATTGGGATTGAATGCAGGAATGGTTAAGGAGAGGTGAATTTAAACCAAAAGATGAAAGGCTGATATTGGCAGCCCAAGACAGTGGACTACATACATATTGGTTTACAAAGTCCATTGAACATGTGGGAGAAACAGACAAATTTAGGTTTTGTAAAACAGAATTGGAAACAGTTGCACATCGTGTTGCTGGTTGTGACATACTAATGGCAAAAGGACTTTATACTGAAAGGCATAATAATGTGGCAAAACTGGTGAATTGGGGATTATGAAACATTACATTATTGAAGTAGCTGAAAAACATTGGAAACATGAACCATATGGCATTACAGAAAATGATGAAGTTTATATCACATGGGATCACCCATTACCAACAATTCAAAAAATAGATCAGGAAAATCAGACATAGTAGTCCATGAAAAGAAGACAAAAGGAGCATTGATCACTGAAACTGCTACACCCAGTGACTACAGTGTCTTACATACAGACACAAAATCATAAAATACCAGGTTCTGCAAGCAGAAATGAGGGCAATGTGGAAGAAGGATATCCGGACAGTTCTAATACTAGTAGGGGCAATCGGTCTTATAAAAAAGAATCGACAATTGTATTTAGATATGTTACAAATACATGTAACCCCATACGAATTGCAGAAGGAGTCATTACTGGCCACATTGTGGGTGCTGAGAAGAGCGCTTCTGACTGACATCAAAGATTGAAACAATATTAATTTCATGAAATTTAATCATACTTTAACTTAGGAATGGGGTCCATTCCCATCATGGTATTAGAAACCCAAAAGACTTGGAGAAATTAAAAAGAAAGAGGTCCAAATAGTGAGGTGATAAATCAGCAAGCAAAGGAGAGTATGATCGCTGGAATTGAATTCAACCTCAGGTCTTGGTGAGTACCTTTACGAGGTGGACCCTGTTTCTTACCAAATCTCACCAAGCCACCACTGATCTATAAACTGTGTTTTATGTGGTATATATTATGGACAGAAGTAGGTTAAAAAATAAAAAAGAGAGTTGGGTGCACAAGACCCAGGATAAAAAAGTGCCCAATCCTGGTAGGTGCACTGATGCCAGGATTGCGAAAAATGACAGTGTAGAATTCTCAAGACACAGAAACATTCTTACAATGGGGCTAGGCCAAGCTCAGGGGGAGGATGCCCCCCCCCCCCCGTTGTAGAAGAAAGTAGTAGTCCACAAAAATCACACAAAACTGATAGGCCAAAAAAGAGCCATAAATATGATAGAGTGTACTATTGAGGATATGAAAAAAATGATGTATTGTTATTATTGTGCAAGAAGCCCAGAATTTCCAGACAGAAGATATACAAGAAGATTAAGAGAGAAATTAGAGAAAAGAAAAATACTTGCACAAGAAAAACTTTCAAAAGCTTCAAATGCAAAGTTGTGTTCTTTAATATAACAGATTTATGAAAAACATTATATAGACCAAGAAACTTTGGACCCTTTGGAAAAAGAAGTGACTGAGGAAGTGTAAAAATATAAAGAACAAAATCTAGAGTTTTTGAAAGGTATAAAAAAGAAATATGAGCACGGGAAAGAAAGAAAGTTCTGATATGGTGCAATATTTTTCCAAAGAAGAAAGCCATATTACTCAATACAAAAAAGCAGCCCTAAAGATATTCAAGGAGAAATGGCATGCAGTTATGGAAAATTTCACAATACAAAAAATAAGATCACAGAGAGGAAATGTAAAACAGAAGATTAGTAAAGTAGATGTTAAAAAAAATAGAAGCTGATGTTACGGAATACCTGCAAAGTAAAGGATTTCATGTAGAATGTCTAACACAAATTATAACACAGCATGATGGAAAAACATGTCTCCCAAGAAAAGAGAAACAGGAGGAGCAGGAGACCTCTGAAGAAGAAATATGAACATAGGAAAGAAAAAGAGATTTAAAATGGTGCAATATTTCTACAAAGGAGAAAGCAAAACTAATCTTCAAAAAGAGCAGCAGCTAAGGTATTTGAAGAAAAATATAAACAAAGGTGTCTAGATGTGGGAAATTTTAATATAGAAAAATAAGAAAACAAAGAGGAAAAATATAAAAGAATATTAGTAATGGAGAAATTAAAGAAATAGAAACTGAGGACATGGATTGCCTGTGAAGTGGAAGATTTAGTGTAGAAAAATCTAACTCTGATAACTTCATATTAGGATGGACCAATGGATCCCCAAAAATAAGGTAAAACCAGTGGAGTGGGAAACATCTGATCAGTTGCCATATGAAGATACTTCGGAGCCTTTCAGAGGAAACCAGTTGAAAAGTTCAGATGGAGCAGCACAGCAAGGGAAGGAATAGGAAAGTGTGACAACTCTGACACAGTCAATATGATGGAGTGATGGGCAGAGAGTTCCCACATGAAAGAGCATCAGATGTCACAGGATAAAACTGAAGAGAATGTAGCACAGGAAGATGCTTTGGAACTTTCTGTATAATGCCCGCAGGAAATGGAGAACAAAGAATGTGCCTGCAGTTTAGAAGAAAATTATCTAAGAGAAGAGCTGCTTGATTTAATAAAGACGGACAGAAATATTAAAACCAATGAAAGAAACAGACTACAGAAAGTGAATAATGATTGACTGGTCCCAAAAATGTCTTGGATCGGTTGGACAGGAAAACAAGAGGGATGTTTCATATTTATCAAATTATTTATAAAAAGCAATGTATACCAAGACTATATATTCCCCATCCTGAAGGACGTATGGACCTTCTCGAAACTGATTACATATACAAATCCAGAATCATAGGAGTGCATATATATCTGCTGACTTCACAAGACCCAAATGCAGTGAAAGTTTTAAAACATGAGGAGAATAAGTCTAAGATGACTTCTCTGGTTAGTTTAGCACAAAGCATATTTGTGTCAAATGGGAACTGAAATCAAATCAGGAGCAGATAAAAATCAGGCAGCAATTGAATGTGCCAAAAAACAGAAGAAAGAATATAAGGTGAAAGATCAGATCAGAAGGCAAGAAATATGGAAAATGCATAAATATAGTTGCAAGTCCAGAAAACTCTTAGAACAACCTCATGTTGATTGGGATTGAATGCAGGAATGGTTAAGAAGAGGTGAATTTAAACCAAAAGATGAAAGGTTAATATTGGCAGCCCAAGACAGTGGACTACATACATATTATTTTACAAAGTCCATTGAACATATGAGAGAAACAGACAAATTTAGGTTTTGTAAAACAGTATTGGAAACAGTTGCACATCTTGTTCCTGGTTGTGACATACTAATGGCAAAAGGACTGTATATTGAAAGGTATAATAATGTGGCAAAACTGTTGAACTGGGGATTATGCAAACATTACACTACTAAAGTAGCTGAAAAACATTGGAAACATGAACCATAAGGCATTACAGAAAATGATGAAGTTTATATCGGTTTACCTTTACATGTGTGTATTTCACAAGGGCGAACAGCAATTTTCCGAAAGGCAGTTTGCAAAGTTTGCAAATGCCGAACGGAAAAAAGTTTGAATGTGCAATGAACGAATGAACAGTGAGATTCGCTCATTGCACATTCGACATTCTGGGGCAGATTGCACTATAGTGGGGATCGGGAAATGGTTTCTTTCTCCACTGTAGTGCGATCTCGGAGTTAGAATAATAAATTAGGGGGTGTGGGGGGATGCAGGGGAGATTTTCGATTGGCTGATTTTTGAGCATTTACAACTGTCGCTATTTTAAGTTTCATGGTTACGATTCGCTCATATGAGCAATCGCACCACTGTGTTTCGCTGTTATGAAGGTAAACCGTTTATATAACATGGGATCACCCATTACCAACAATTCAAAAAATAAATCCAGGAAAACCAGATATAGTAGTCGATGAAAAGAAGACAAAAGGAGCATTGATCACTGAAATTGCCACATCCAGTGACTACAGTGTCTTACATACAGACACAAAATCATAAAATACCAGGATCTGCAAGCAGAAATGAGGGCAATGTGGAAGAAGGATATCCAGACAGTTCCAATACTAGTAGGGGCAATGGGTCTTATAAAAAGAATTTACAATCATACTTAGATATGTTATCGATACATGTAACTCCATATAAATTGCAGAAGGAGTCACTACTGGGCACATTGCATGTGCTGCGAAGAGCACTTCTGGCTGACATCAAAGATTGAAACAATACTAATTTCATGAACTTTAATCATACTTTGACTTAGGAATGGTCAATTCTTGTCATGGTATTAGAAATCCAAAATATTTGGAGAAATTAAAAAAAAAGATTATTTAGGAATGAGAAGTGTACTAATTGGTTTTCTGAGAGAGCAGCTGATGCATGGAATAGACTTCCAAATTATGTTTAAGCAAGCACTAGCTTAGATTTTTTTTTAAGAACCACCTGGACACTTATTAAGGGAACACTTGCTTTGGTGTATTGCCAGGCTAGAACAGCATTAATGCCCATGCTTGACATATTTGTATGTGTGACCTTGAATTAGATAAAGCAGGTACTGCAGAAGATAAAATGGTGTTGCATGTGTACTCATGTCTAGCTCTGGAAGCAGATGATCCCGACACCCCAACATTTGCATCAAAATTGTCCTCTTCTCAAGCCTTCTTCTTTGTGTTAAACATATTAACCGGCAAATTAATAGCATCAGGACATAGACAGACAGTTTATTTTCAACTTGTTTATTAGAACAAAACCATGGTGTTCAGCACACTTGATTTTCTTTTGTCTAAAAAAAAGTACATGACATAAAAAAACTCTGAGCAATATTATTACGTTTTCAAAAGTCACACATTTCAATGGAAACAGTACAATTAAAATGACTATCATGATTTCAGAAAGCATACAATGAAAAACAATATTAGAACTCTCATGAAGACGCTGATTTCACTGAATACATACTTCATCTCATTTTGAAGAGCGTTTTAAGTAAAATAAGTTTTGAACATCTACAATGAATGCCAACATATTACATCAAACACTAAGCAAACCTATAGCACATTTTAAGGAAGCAAGGTGTAGGTTCTATGCAAATTAGTAGATGTTCCTTTATAAGGCTGGAGTTGAATTTATGGCAAATATTATGCAGTCACATTCTGCAGTCCCTTGTCCCATTCAAAAAGTTATGTTACAATAAGTATGAAGAAGAGAACTCTTACAAAACCCCGTAACCTTGAAAAGAAATAGAGCAGCTCATCAATATGATACTGAGACATTTGTTGTTATGAAAGTTAGCTTGTTGTAGAAAGATCTTTCCTTAGCTTCTTTTGTTCGGTGATGTATTTTTTTATTACCATTATGCCCATCTTACGTTAAGCTATCAGAAGACACAGCATTTTATCAAATACTGGTTTGTACCATATGAATGACTTTTATCTTTTGTCTGTTCTTCTCACACTGGGCAAAATATTTGTAAAAACTTATGTAATCAACTCATTGAATACCTACAAACCTATGGAATACTCGCCCCTTATCAACATGGCTTCTAGGTAGGTAGGGGTATCATCACTGTCCTTTATACGTTTACTGATGAAACATTCTTGCACAGGAATAAAAGTGAACTTACGTGATACATAGCTGTTTAACTCACAAAAACTTTTGACATGGTGGGCCACAGCCTATTATCAAATAACCTGCTATATGCAGGAATTAGCCCTACAGCAGTAAAAGGGTTCAAGGCTTTCCTCTTAAACATACACTTTATAGTCCAATCAGGGTCATCAAGGGTGTACCATGAGGATCAGTACTGTCACCCATACTTTTCTCTCTGTTTATTAATAAAGTCCCAGCAGAATTTCCTCACATACTTATCCCTGTAAATGATCCAAAAACAACTAAGAGATGACATAAATCGCTATTTGTCTGCAAAAGCTTAGAAACTCTCACTCAACACTAAGAAAACCAAACCCATGCTGTTTAGAGCTCTACAGAGACTGCTCACAATTCCTGATGTATGGTCTGTTATTTTACTTCACCAAGGAAGCAATGGAGACAGTACACATTACAAATACCTAGGAATACCACTCAGTCCTAACTTCCATTTTCAGAAGTATATGCAATGCACCAAGTCCAGAGTAAACATTCTCCTATCCTGGACAGAGAAAATTTCTCATTTTCTCTTCCCAGAAGGTACAGCAGACATTGACAAAGGAATTATTTCACCTTTACTTGAATATGGCCTACAAATAGTTGCCACAGCATCAAAAAACAATCTCAAAGTACTGCAAACTGCATGCAGTAATATTTAAGCAATAACCCACAGGTGGGTGTGGGTAATGCTGGAATTACCAATGGTTGGTGTGGTTTGGTCATGAGGGCGAAGCCGGAGTGACCAAACAAAGCCAACCGTGGGTAAATCCAGCATTGCCCACACCCAGCCATGGGTTATTGCTATTATACAATGACATTATTTAAGGGAAAAATAACTTACTTTTCTTAAATAATGTCATTGTATAATGCCTCCCTGCTGCCTTTCCACAGTTTTCTGGTATCCTGGGGCATTTCTGATGTACTGCGCATGCATAAGGGACTTGTGTTTCCATGCTTACGCAGCATATCAGTGCTGTGCAGAGGTTGCAACGGAGAAAGGAAGATCTCTGTTGCTTTTTTTAACATATTTCACTATGTTATCCGAGTTTTTCAACTCGTATAACACAGCGAGATATCTTGAAAAAAAGCAACATAGATCTTCCTTTGTCCATTGAAAGGAAGATCTCCATTGCTTTTTTTAAGATATCTCGCTATGTTATACAAGTTCTTCAACTCGCATAACATAGTGAGATATCTTTAAAAAAAGCAACGGAGATCTTCCTTTCTCTGTTGCTACCTCTGCAGACTAAAAACAAGTAAAAAAAAAAAAAAATCAGGAGATATACTAATGTTAAAAGTCCGGCGACCGGCCTTTTTCTGTTAATATATTCTTGGATTTACAATGGGCACACTGGTTGGGCTGGTCAATCAGCATGCTCATTTTTGAATATTAATGGCCAGTCATTGTATAATTACTGTTTTATCACTCTCACCCCAGAATTAGAATACCACTGTTCCATATACACTAAAGCCAAACTGCTCCCATTACACCTAAGGACAAGTAATTAATATTTAAATTAGTTAACCTTAACTCGCTCTCCTTCCAGGTCAGCAGACTTTATAAAAAATCCACACCCTACAACCAGAATCATAAACTGGGCATGACAAAAGGGTGAATGGGCTGGCTAGCCCAAATACAAGGTTTTAGAGGGTACGAATGACATAAATGATTGCCGATACTGTATTTGTGGTTATGACTGAAATCATTCATGATTGGCATTGTAACTGTAGCAAACTGCTTGTTATATTTTCAAGCAGAAGACTGTATTTTTTGGTCCACAACTACCAGAGGGAGAATCTTGGTTTTTGGTTCTTGACTTAGACTTGGGGGGGGCAGAATAAGGAATTGCACTGGGCACGAGATAAACTGGCTATTAATTTGCCTACAACTTAAGATCATTCCCTACCTCATCTATTTATTTCTAATCCCTAAATTTTATACCACACTCAACAGAAAATGCTTTCTCCATACTTGCCCAAAAGTATGAACACATATCAAATCCATTTCCACCTTTCCAAAGTTTCACTTAGAGCACAAGTCACTCTTATTCAAATAAGGCCAGTGTAAATGCCTTTCTCTCCTTACTCAGCCTCAGTGACTTATTTACTTCCTCAGCTATACTTCCTTCCCTTACTTGCACTTGCAGTATGTCCCTTTCTCTCTTCCTTTTATCTATCTCCCTCCTTCTCCTCCCACTTCTCCTTCTCATCCTTCCTTTCACCTCTCCCCTTTCTAATGTATTCAAATTCTACTACTTGTATTTCCTGGTACATTTGTAAATAGCTGTAATGAAGTCATTGTACTGCCATTATATAACCTTTGTAATTATGTGTGTCATTTCATGTCATTTCATCCTACTGTAATTAGGTGCTGTTAGCCATACTGTAAACTTGTCTGTCATTTTCATATATAACCTAGCTTCTGGTACGTTTACTCATTATGTGTGCAGCTTTGCATTTCCAGGATGAATCTGAAAATGGCCCTGGTGGATCCGTGTTCTACCTAGTTAACACACAATAGCTTGCAGAAGTCTGTTTTAAAACTCGAATGAAACTTGTTCATACAAGGACATTCAATTCTTCATGATATTTTTCCCTCCTTGCCTGGCAGCCATCAACCCCCTCCTGGTGAGTCTGAGCTCTTTCACTCACCCCATTGCAATAATTGCTTCAACAACTGTCATGTTATGGGCAGCCATATTGGCTGATATATTCTTTTCTTATTCTGTCTCTAACTCCATCCCTGGGAGCTGACATGCATGCTTATTTGTTTGAGGGCCTACAATGCCTTCTCTAATGTGCATGTGAATGGCATCTGTCATGTGACTGGGGCTAGGTGGTACCAATGCACATCAATTTGCTGTACACCATGTAACTCTCAATTCAGTAGATGCCAGCACTGCATTGGGTTGCATCACTCCCTGCTCCGGGATATGGGAGCTGGCACTGGCCATTCATGCTTACCCTCCCACTGCCGCTACCATTATTTGGATTCCTAGTCAGAACCAGGTTGTCTGGGTGACAGTCAGGCCTTTATCCCTCTGTGCCATGTAGCCAACATGCATTTAGTTTTATTTTGAATAGGTATATAAATAAGGAATTCAGTTTTGTTATAACAGTGTCTGTTTCATTTATCTAAAAACCACTAGCAAGTTTAGGTTGTACAGTTAGTTACTTAGACCTATTTAACTTCAGGTAACCATAGTAAGTAATACAAAAGAAATTCATCTGCCATTCTCAATAACTTCAATAGGGACAGTGTCCTAAGAGAGGAAAGAATGCTGTGATCCTGTAATGTTAGTTAATAAAAGCCTCGAAATAAAAAGAATGCAGCACAACCCCACTAACCAGATGCTCCACCTGCAGAAGCCTAGATGTTACTAACTAAATGTGGTGCTGAAAGGCAGATGTGGTGGCTTGAAAAGCAAAGTGGGTTATGCAAAAACTGATAACTAGTTTGTGTGTCAAGTGCAGACAATGAAAAAAGCACAACAACATTGGCGTGTTGAAAAACTTTTGTATTTCAGTTGTAGTTAAAGCAGTTTAAGGAAAGTGAACAAACTTTGTAAACATAGAACTGTTTATTTCTTTATTAATAAAGCAATTCTTTATGCAGAAACAAAATAAATCCCTGAACTGCTGCAATAGTTTAATAACCCCCTCAAATTTCTGTTTGCTGGTAAGTAATTTCTGCAAGTTATATAGAAGGTTTGAAAATATGCGTGGTGTTCATAAAGCAATTGCATAAAATATACACCAGTTACTCTGTGTAAGGCTGCTTTGACTCTAGGCATTACTCAAAGCAACTCATACTTCATGTCAAGTGTTTTGTGAATCTCAGTGTAAATAAATTACTCCGAGATAATGCTTATGAATAAAATACCATTATAACAGAGTAACTCATTTAAACTAAGAATAACAGTGGCTTTATGAATCCTCAGATTTCTCAGCTGAAAAAAATAGTTTTGGCACTTATTAAAATACAAATGCTTTGAATGTATATCTTGATAAGACTCTGAAAAAGCTTCATGAAAGCAACTTAGAAAATTTCCTGCAAAGATGATAAGACAAAATTTAGTATGCAAATAAAACAATTAAATTTTCAAAACAAATTCACTGCACTGACTGCTGTGAAAATCCATTTCAAATATTTACACTGGAACCACTGCCCCTCGTTACTATGTCATTCTACACCCCTTGCCTTGTATTCTAGTAGCACAGAACCCCAACAATGTATATCTCCCTGCCTTGTACTTCATTCGTGCAGCAGTCCATCATTGAATGTCACTGCCTTGCACCCCTGTCCCCAGTACCCCATCAGTGCATGTCTGCCCCTCCCTTATACATACATTAGTCATTCAGTGGATGCTGTCCTTCCTCTTTCCCATCGGTGTACACCTCCCTGCATCATATCCTATGCCAGTAGGGCCTCCTAATGATGTCTCTCTCTCTTCCTTGTACCTTTTATCCCTGAAGGATCCCATCAGTGCATGCTTGTCTGATTAAATAAATCCTGTTATTTAAAACACGGGGAATATCAATCAAAGATGGAGAGCTACTGAACTAAAAACCATCTTATGTAATGTGAGCTGTACCCTTTCACATCTAGACGAGGTATATGGATTTACCCCATTTAACAAGACATGGAAGTGAGCACACATTAGTTATTAAAACAAGTGTGATTACTAGAACATTTATCTGGTCACAAAATCTGTGTTTTATTGTGTAAAGGTAATATCTGCATTTCTCATCAACAAATCACAAATGGTAATAAGCTAAAACATGATTTCTCATACTTTGTCATACTGGTGTCCCTTCAAGACACAGAAGAGACTTTGAGTCTTGCCAGGGTAATCCAAATGAATTTGCATTTCTCAATGCAATAAAAATCATATTTAGTAAAGTCTAGTGAGCAATTGGTCAGTCAGGACAGTCTTTCAGTTTAGCAAAACACTTTTCCCACTAAACAAGTCAACATATCCAGTGATCATTATTTATTTTGTGCTTAACCAGATTCCATCATAGAAATAATGTCTAAATATTATTTACATGGAGAAAACAAATAATCTCCAAGCTTGAGCTTCCCCTCAGATTATCTGCAGCACTTCCATATGGTTTATCCCCATCATTTCAGAAGATGAAAGACAACATTTGTAGGATGGGACTGTACCTCTTTTCTGTCCTTATTTCCTCTATTTTTATTAATCATATCCCAAAAACAGGACTTCATTATATTGGATCACTAAATCCATTATTTTAGAATTACTGCTTTTCAAACATGATGCTTACATTTAGACTTGGTCCATCCACCCCTCCAAATGGTGCAAAGTAATACGCCTTTGTACATTATTTAAAAATGTGTTTTTCTAACAGTCATGGCCACTGCTCAGATATTCTGCCCCTGGTGTGCAGCTGAAGGTATTTCTCAGAAGCAGACTCTAAATGTTTAATTATACACTCATCTCAGTTATCTAAATGTTTAATTACATACACATCTCAGTACTCTAAATGTTTAATTATACACTCATCTCAGTACTCTAAATGTTTAATTATACACTCATCTCAGTACTGGGAAACTTGTATGCTTGACAAATACAGAGACAATCCATATCTCCTCGCCACATTGTACTATGTGGGATGCCCCTCTTCTTTACCCCTCAAAATTATTCTAGCCTTCATTTGTTAGTTAGAAAAGAACTACTTAGGAACTTTATAAAGAAGGACATACCTACAAGTTGGGCAGGCAGCATCAGTTTCTATTTTTCTATACACCAAACATAAACAGAATCAGACACTTAATATGACATTTAATGCACTCCTAATCCACAAACGACTAATTTGCATTGTACTGGTGGACAATAGCTTTGAAAAATGATGATCTTATACATAAAAGTTGAAAGACAGGATCTTCATTGTGGATTTCCACAACCTTCATTCTGAGTGTTTTTTGCCTTGTTTAAGTGACATATGGCTGAGCTAGGTGCAGAGAAGCAACATTATGACAGTCATAACATGTCCTTTTGAAATTCATACTCTGGATGTTACAGTTCTGTCTCAGCCATATATTAAAGGGGAGTGGAAAATATTGAGAAGCCATCATTCATCAATAGTAGTTGTTGTTAATATTAAAGATAAACATCCAATCACTAATATGACATGAATTAGGCAATTGGAAAATGGGAACTTGTAGTAAACCAGTGGGTGTTGCTTTTAAATGGATTGACATGTTTCAGGCTGATATAATGTTTTTTTCCCAGTGAGTACTGTATTCACATTATCAAAGATGTAAGTAACAACAACAGGGATGTAGGAGTTCTGGCAGCTTTAAACGTAGGCCTTTTCTGACTCATCGAACTGTCTTGCCGGTTTGTTATAAATTTGGGATGGAACATGCTGTGCCGGTTTGTAGTCATAGTTGTACCCCTTGCTGCAAAGAAAATACACAGTATTAGTTAGAGATTCAGGAAAGTAGTTTTATTGCAGCTAAGACTTGAAAAAGTGATATGCCTTTGACATGCCTATGACCATGAGACTATGAAGTGTCCTACAGAACAAAATCCTTCCTGCCCCTTGTACAAGAACCATGGTACTAGACACCATGACTGGTGAGTTCATATAGAAAATCAAGGAAAAACATAAATAGACTCCCAATAATCATGCAAAATAACATACTAGTATTTTGACATGTCCCTTGACAGGATGCAGAGGTGTCAGTTCACAAATGGTTAGTTATATCAGACCCAGATCAGTCTGACAATATTCTATGCAAAATCATGTAGATGATCCAAAAGGAGCTTATCATAAATAACGTAGAGGCCTATTTGTGTTATAGATTAAATTCAATGAGTTTGTTAGGGTAGATATGAGTTAAAGGTTGGTGCAATGGTAAAGGTGTGTACCTCACACACAAGGGGTACAGTGTTTGAGTCTCACCAAGGGAAATTAGATTCTTGACTTAAAATGGCCCACAAGGGCAGCTAGCCTTGTACTTTACCTATGACATCTTATCTTCTGAATCTTGTGGCATTCTTTGAAGAGGAAACAACAAAACTTGATGAAATCTTGACAGTGCATACTGCTTATCTTGAATATTAAGGCATTTGATATCATCCCACATAAAGAGAATAGCTGGTAAATACACAGCATCAAATATAATTTCATACATCAACTAATGGATAAAACACTGTTTAAGCAGAACGACACAGTACGTCAGCATGGGTGGTTACTTGTCTGTACTGACAGGTGCTGGTGTCCCACTATTTGTGGACTGATCATCATATACATAAAAATGGGAAATGTGCTGTGAGCTACCAGATATGCTGATGACTGAAAACTAGGTAACATAACTCCCTTAGTAAAAGATGCTGAAGTTCAGAAGATGGGCTACAAAAACACACACCTAGAACATATTTAATGTCAAGAAATGCAGCATCACAAGACTTAGCAAACAAGACATAAATTATGACCACATAAATGATCAAATCCTAAAGATGCCACTGTAATTAAAGATCTAGTGACAATGGTAGTCAACAATTTAAGCTTTGATCAGTGTGAATCTACCAAAGCTAGGAAAGCATATTCGGTAGCCCATTCATTTTTAAATGGCATGTATAGAGCTCCAGGGAGATTGTTTACCACTTTCAGTGTCATAGATAGCAAAGGAGATGTTGCTCTAGGTAAAAGCTGTTAGGGGGCACAATCGCAATCTCAGTAGAGTTGCCAACTGGTAGGAGTGCAGTAATGGCAATTATTTCAGCAGCCTTGACACAGAGCATGGCTGCCTAAATGAATGTGCTTAGTTGTTTGTGGTATGAGTGTGTATGCATTTTTAATTGCATCATGAAGCTATTGTAAGCCCTTTTAAACAGTTATGACCTTGCATTTTGTCTATCACTTTTGAGATATTTTTTTTTAGTTCTCAATTTTATGTTCAGGGTTGTCAGTCTGGGGAATTCCCAAGTTGAAAAGTGACCTAGCTATGGCTTTAACCAATTTATAATTCATTAATTCAGCATTTGTGGCCTTTGAACGAGTCACCTGAAAGTGTTTGAAAAGTTACATTGAGTTTAAAAAAGCATAGAGATGGATAACCTGAACTATTCTAAAATGCTTTAGAAACCTTTGTTAAATTATTTTTCTTATGAACTATGTACACTGACCTCCATCTAGCATATATGGCAATCTGTGCTCCGCATCTGTTTGGAAGTATATGCCTCAAATGTATTGCTACTGGAGCTAACACTATAAACCTATAACTGAAAATAAATATCAATAACTGACGTATTGCACAACACATTCCAGGGCAATACACTTTCTATCAGGAGAAGCCATACATTCTTTAAAAAAATAATCTTGAAATATATATCTGTGTGGCTATATATATATATATATATATATATATATATATATATATATATTATACATGTATATATATATATATATATATATATATATATATATATATATATATATATTCCTTTTTAAGTCTTTATGAGTACATGCAGGCTAATAAAACCAAACCCCATGAGCTGTGCACATGTGTGTTTTTCTGTTTTAGTTCCTCAACACTGCATTTGTTGATTGGTTGGCTATAGTGTAGAAACACATAGATTCAGATCAAGCCTGATGTCCATAAACATTAAGGTACCTGAAAAATATAATTAACATCCAAACCAAGGAACAAAAAAGGTCACACAGGCAAACCATTCTGCAAAAACTACAAGAAAAAAAAAACAGCCAAGCTAGAGTTTTCACTATGTAATACCTTAACCTTCGTGTAATGGAGGCTAATGGAATATATGCAAATGACCCCTTAAGAATATACAGTGTTTTAGCTAGATGACTCCTGAATGCCCATGACTTTTTATTTATTTATTTTACTTTAAGTTTTTATGGTACATTCAGGCAAATAAAGCCAAACTCCTCTCATACATGGCCACAACTTATAAAACAAAATCAGCATGACCAATGAATGCAGAAAATGAGTCCTTATTTCAAGGCAGGTCTAAATTATATTCAGAACTCAGCAGCAGACTGTGGTTTCATTGATAAAATGTTTTTTTCAATGTAAAGTCTCTAAACCATGTCAAATAAAAAAAAATTAAAGGAAAGCTAAATGTCATATGACCCATAATAGTGCAACCAAATCATGTGAACAAATAAGTATTATACCATGATCCCCCCAAAACGTGCACGCTGATTGGCCAGCGTGCCCGTTGTAAATCGAGTTATACTAATGGAAAAAGGTCCGGTCGCCCGGACTTTTTTCCATTAGTATAACTTGTTTTTTTAAAGCACTGTCTCGCTATGTTAAATGGGTTTAACATAGCGAGACAGCTTTAAAATAAGCAACGGAGATCTCTGTTGCTTATTTTAAAGCTGTATCGCTATGTTAAACCCATTTAACATAGCGAGACAGTGCTTTAAAAAAAAGCAACGGAGAAAGCAAGATCTCCGTTGCTTTTTTTTTAGTGTTTCGCTATGTTAAATGAGTTTAACATAGCGAGACAGTTTTAAAATAAGCAACGGAGATGTCCGTTGCTTATTTTAAAACTGTCTCGCTATGTTAAACTCATTTAACATAGCGAAACACTAAAAAAAAAGCAACGGAGATCTTGCTTTCTCCGTTGCTTTGCTCACCTCTGATGTACTGCGCAGGTGCACAGTACATCAGAACTGCCGCGGATGCCAGACATCTGCGGAAGGGCAGTAAACAGGCATTATACTATGCCATTATTTAAGAAAAGTAATAGTTTCTTTTCTTAAATAATGTCATGGTATAATAGCAATAACCCACGCCTGGTTGTGGGTAATGCTAAATTTACCCACGGTTGGCTTTGTTTGGTCCCTCGGGCCACCGGGACCAAACCACGCCAACCGTGGGTAAATTTAGCATTACCCACACCTAGGCGTGGGTTATTGCTATAATAAACTAAAAAAAGTCATTCACCAAATCACAAATAAGCACATCAAAACCTTTAAAATGATAAGTAGCAAATGAAAATAAACATACGTTATGCCTGTAATCATATCATATCACTCTCCATAACAACCATTATATCAGCATTATTGAAACACCTGACTAATAAACTCAAAACACATTTAAGTTATTCAGCTACATAACATATTGCCATTTATGAACAGGGATTGTTATCCATGATTTTTATACTGTGCAGAAGCTTTGTCTGCATTTATATATATATATATATATATATATATATATATATATATATATATATAAACATTTCATTACTGGATTATTATTCACAGTTTGGAATGATGTGCTTTTTTGGAATCTGACTGGTACTGATTTGATATAAATATGATGTTCCATACAAGCAACTGTTTGGTGATGTGTGTGTGTGTGTGTGTGTGTGTGTGTGTGTGTGTGTGTGTGTGTGTGTGTGTGTGTGTGTGTGTGTGTGTGTGTTAGAAGTGATAACTGACCCTATAACCCTATGAACCATACCACTTTCCAGTCTAATACTCTCCAAAATGTTATTTGCTGCAGCCGTCTTAACCAAGCCATATAAATAGTTTTGCATCACATTTCAACTGGCCATAATAAAGTAGCCAAATGTACCTGTATGTGCCAGACATCCAGATCACAGCAAAGTACACATTTAACTTAACTCTTGTAAGGCATTAGGATCCACTCATTCAAAAAATAAGAAAGAAAAAAAAATAGTTGCGTCTGAAGTAGCAGTGCTTTTGGTGATGTCATTTTATGTAAATCCATATCAAATTTTTGAATAAGCAAAATTATGGCTCTTGTGAAGCCCTGGATGTGACCCAGATGATGGTATTTGATTATTGACATGTTAGAGGTGCTGGGTGGGGAAGGATATAAAATGGCTCACTGCTTGGCTGACACATACAAGAGTACAGCTGTGTGTTTGCAGCTGTACCGACCCATGTATCTCTATGCTCCATCAGCAGTGTACTGCAGGTTTAGGTATTTTGATGGTATGTTTGCATGCACTTGCCTTAGGAGACTCCTGAACTCAGAGGTCAACTACAGAGCAGGATTCAAAAGCTGGGGACTCCATACTATCATATACAACTCATCCCAACTCCCCTGACTGTCACCTTCTGAGGAATGCTTGGACTGATAGGGTTCTCACTCCAAGCATGGAAGGAATGAGTTGTATGGGTCTCATCCTTGGCATAGAACTAATGGGTCTGACTCCTGCCTCTCATGGAAGAAAGAGTAGTTAAACTGGGTTGCGGGGAAGAAAGCTCAAGGTGATGGTGGGTTAGGGTAAAATAGTAATTTAGAAATGCTTTTGCTTCATAGAACAATACGGTGTCGAGTTAACCATCACCCTCCTAGTGTTTTTCTACATTTATGGAAATATGCTTATTGTTATGGATTCCAGAAGGTTTACCTACTTTATTTGATAAACATATATTAATATAAACACTCATTATTTTCACAGTTTCTGAAACTGTCCAAATTTCTTTGCAGTTAAACCATGCAGACAGCCAAACTAGCCACAGCTGTGAAGGACTTACAAATGAATCATTTGAGAAAAAGTAGTCCATCAGTAAAAGAGGTGATGTGATACCTTCTACTGGAACCAAAGGGACGTTATACTTACTTGAGATTTCCTACTAGCGGGAGTCATTTATCAGGAGTTAATAAGTTATTATTATTATTATTATTATTATTATTATTATTAGTAGTAGTAGTAGTAGTAGTAGTAGTAGTAGTATTAGCATTAATAATAGTATTTGATTACCAGAAAGTCCACTGAACCATTTTTCAACTAAGGCCTGTGGAGAAAAGCTCCGGTGTAAAAAAAAAAAAAAAAAAGACTACATGCATACTACGTACAACAATATATGACATGAAATTATACAACCAAATCAGATAGCAATATAAGCAACACAGAATACAATGTGTTGTGTAGAAGCACATTGTGGATTAAAGCAAACAGAATGTGTATTACATGAAATTACACAAATATACCTGTGAAAACAAGAAATATACAGAAAAGTCCAAAAGTAAAAAAAAAAAACATGCACAAGAAATTGTTTCATGTGCAGTGTTAACTGCTAGTTTCCAATGAGGGAGTGTGAAGACCTTTGCTCTAAAGTTAAGAGGAAGTGAGGAAAGAGGAGAAGTAAAGGGACCAGATTCTAAAAGAGTTGCTATCAATGTAAGTGGTCACTAACACTGAGAGCAAGTCTTCTGGAATCAAGGCCCCAGTGTGAGTCTGTTTATAGACAGGCCTTACACCAAAGTAAGTCACTTACACTGAGAACAAGTCTTCTGGAATCAAGGCCCCAGTGTACACCTGTTTATAAAACACAGCAAAGACAAATTCTCAACAGGAACAAAAAACTTGGAAAAGTAAAAAAATTGATCCCAACAACAACCTGGAACACACCAGCTTTATTGACAACAAAATGTTCCTTCGACTAAGCGCTTTCGCCAGTAATTGGCTTCATCAGAGTCAAAGAAACCTCTAACTACAACAGAATAAATAGTGAAAAAGATTTTTACAAACACTTAATTAGTTAATTAATAAGCCAATCATCAGCCATAAAATAACATTAGGTGAACCGCCCTTAAGAAAGTGCTTAGTACAAATTATTTCATCTAAAACAAGTCAAAAAATCCATTTAACAATACATATAGTACCTAGCCAAACTTAAACATATCCACTAGGTTCCAAAAACAACAAAATGGGTTGAAAAGTTTAAGTGAACATATAAAAAATACTATAAAAATTTGTTCCATGAATTAAAAACATTGTTATATAAAAAACATGTACATAAAAGGAACATAGCAGCAGGTAATGCTGGTAAACATACCCAAGCTGAAAAACCATTAGCTTTTAACTTTTGAAGTTTGAAACAATACCAAACTATGGTTTCAGACTTATTCAAAACTCTATTACATCCCCATCATGTACCTGTTCTGGGTACAAAATAAACACTGTACACAGTATAATAAGTGTGCTAAATAATGTTATTAGATCTCTGCTTTAACATGGGCATGTGGGAAATACCCTCATTAAGTCCTGGTGGTCGCTTGGCATTTAACCTCAATTGGCACCTTACTTCTTTGCTTTCAACAAGAAGTCTGTCATCGCCACCCCTACAGTTCGGTACCACCCGGTCAATAACAAAGAAGATACATTTTTTAAAATTGGGACAACCAACACTATGGTTGAATAAAGCATTGTGCCCATCTTTCCTTCTAATGGACCTAAAATGTTCACCAATCCTGTCCTTTAGCTTTCGGACAGTTTTTCCCACGTAGAAAGCATGGCAACTGACACATGTGGCAACATAGACCAACATCGTAGTATTACAACTACATCTCCCTGGGCATGATAAAGCATAATCATGCCCATGTATCACCACATATGGCCCGTCATTAATGTAGTGACAAAATTTGCATGACCCACATTTGACCATCAAAGACCTATACCATCTATTTTTCTTGTCCTCCAGGATGTTTTTAATGTTTTTCCCCCTACTGAATACCACCGTGGGTTGAGCCCCCAACTTTGTCTTGGTATATTCATTGAAACAAACCTGCCACAATTTTTTAGTTGTTTCAATAAGGGGGGTACACAAAGGGTTACATTTTAAAACAAGTACGTCAGAATTGTCCCTTGTGGTAGTACCCACAGTTTTAGTACCTGATGTTAAAATAGGAGAAAAAGATGTGTACCTTTTGGAAACCACTTCACATTTTGTGTTTAAAACCAATTTTAGGGGATAACCTCTCTCTAAAAACATCCCTACTAAAGTATGCATCTCATCCAAAAAAATCTTCTCATCACTAACCAGTCTTGATAACCTCACCATTTGACCCTTAATAATACTTTTTCTCTGATGGTGAGGGTGGCAACTGTTGAAATGATGTAGGGAGTTAGAATATGTTTTTTCCTGTGTATGTTACTTTGTAGCCCCTTGTAAGTGATCTTGAGATGAATGTCAAGATAATCTATTTCGGTTTGGTGCCACATGTAGGTGAATTTAAGGAAGGTAGTGATATGGTTTAGGTACTCTACAAATATTTTAACCTCCTCCTCGTTGCCTTTCCACAAAATAAGAACATCATCAAGGAACCTATTGTGCATCAGAATATTTTGCATAAAGTTAGTGCAAAAAATAAGGGATCTTTCCCAATGCAACAAGACCAAATTTGCATAGACAGGGGCACATTTGGCACCCATGGCCACAACAGCAATCTGGTGAAACAATTCACCTTCAAAGGTTAAATAGTTGTTCCTAAGAACCAGTTCCATTAGTTCCACCAGTTGGTCAATCTTTTTCCTATCTATCCTATCACATGTAAGCAAGGATTCTCTGAACCAATTGAATCCCTCATCATGGGGAATAACTGTAAACAAATTCACCACATCAGTGGTGGGAAAGGAATATTGAGTGGCACTGTTGGTATGTCTCAAACGTTCCAAACAGTGCCATGAATCCTTCAGAATATGATCAATTCCATTGACCACACATTGGGACCCAAAATCCACAAATGCCGCCAAAGGTTCAGTCTTGGAACCCCTGGCCGCCACAATAGGTCTAAAGGGTGGGTTGTTGACATTTTTGTGGATTTTGGGAATCTCAAAAATGACCGGTGTGATTGCGTGGGTGACTGTCAAAAATTTAACTTCATTCTCATCAAAGACACCTTGATATAAAGTATCCATTAGGTATAAATCAACACCAGTATAGGCTCTGTTTATTTAATTTTTTGAAACTCTATAATATGTGTTTGTGTCATTCAGAATCTCATGCATCCTAGATACATAGTCTATGTGACCCATAATGACTGCCCCCCCCCCTTGTCGGGCTTCATAATCCTAACATCCCTGTTTTTTGCTAAATTATGAAGAGTTAGTCTTTCCTCATGACTGAGATTATCATGCTGTGTAAAGAAATTAGAGTTGTTATTTTGAATAATTTCTCTAAATTCTTTTTCACACATCCTTTCAAAAATATGAACTTCCATGTGATTTGGGGGAATAAACGTACTTTTTCTTTTTAAGGTTCCCATACAGTTGTTAGCATTAGTATTGACATGTTCAGAAAAAAACATCCTAAGATTAAGTTGCCGGGTGTAAAGCTTCAACTGTAGGGGTGGCGATGACATACTTCTTGTTGAAAGCAAAGAAGTAAGGTGGCAATTGAGGTTAAACGCCATGCGACTACCAGGACTTAATGAGGGTATTTCCCTCATGCCCATGTTAAAGCAGAGATCTAATAACATTATTTAGCACACTTATTATACTGTGTACAATGTTTATTTTGTACCCGGAACAGGTACACGGTGGGGACGTAATAGAGTTTTGAATAAGTCTGAAACCATAGTTTGGTATTGTTTCAAACTTCAAAAGTTAAAAGCTAATGGTTTTTCAGCTTGGGTATGTTTACCAGCATTGCCTGCTGCTATGTTCTTTTTATATACATGTTTTTTTATATAACAATGTTTTCAATTCATGGAACACATTTTTATAGTATTTTTTATATGTTCACTTAAACTTTTCAACCAATTTTTCTTGTTTTTGGAACCTAGTGGATATGTTTAAGTTTGGCTAGGTATTATATGTATTGTTAAATGGATTTTTTGACTTGTTTTAGATGAAATGGTTTGTACTAAGCACTTTCTTAAGAGCGGTTCACCTAATGTTATTTTCTGGCTGATGATTTACTTATTAATTAACTAATTAAGTGTTTGTAAAAAACGTTTTCACTATTTATTCTGTTGTAGTTAGAGGTTTCTTTGACTCTGATGAAGCCAATTACTGGCGAAAGCGCTTAGTCAAAGGAACATTTTGTTGTCAATAAAGCTGGTGTGTTCCAGGTTGTTCTTGGGATCAATTTTTTTTACTTTTCTAAGCCTGTTTATAGACAGGCCTTACACCAAAGTTAGTCACTTACACTGAGAACATGTCTTCTGGAATCAAGGCCCCAGTGTAAGCCTGTTTATAGACAGGCCTTACACCAAAGTTAGTCACTTACACTGAGAACAAGTCCTTTGGAATCAGGCCCAATCTGTTTGTTTTAAGTAGCAAAGTCTATGTTATACTAAGCGAGGGGTAGTGATAGCTTTTCAGCCTGGTAAAATGCAAGAACACTGCCAAGAGACCAGCAGATATTGTTTTAGGTAAATTTAAAACCATTTTTTTATACTGATTTGTTTCAAGGTGAGAGGGGTAAAGTTCCACATTTTTGACACGTGAAGATTAAAGGGAGTCAGCTGCTTTATCGTTAATTTAGTTTTGAGAAGAAGAAGTTTGTCTGAGGAGTAAGGCTGGAGTTGGGGAATTTTTTTTGTGATCGTCAGTCTTCATGGTTATCTGGGCACCACAGTTCTCCAGTGGTTAGTGTTCTCTCCTTGCTCCAATCCAGTGACAAGCAGCACTCTTCTCCGACCATAAGGCAGGCTATCCCTGGCCAACCAGAGATCCGCGGTGCTGTGGTATTGTTTAGTTTAGGTGGGATTATGACTTAGAGGCGTTCAGTCATAATCCCACAGATGGTAGTTTTGCACCACTGGCTCCTCAGCCAAGCACATACACCAAATGTCTGAACCTGCAGTTCCTCTCGTACTGAGCAGGATTACTTTCGCAACAACACATCATCAGTAGGGTAAAGCTAACCTATTTCATGATGGTCTAATCCCAGATCATGTTCCCTAGAACACTGTGCAGACATCATGGTAAACCCTTCATTTACCTGATACGATTATTGACACTGAAACATGGTTGAAGCATGAAATTAAAGATAGTGAAATTCTACTCTTAGGTTACAACATTATCACACTAAATTGAAAAGTGAAAAGGGAAGGTGGTCTTGCCATCATTTACAAAAACATTCTCAATCGTTCACTCTTTCCCTATCAGCCCTCTTCAGTTCAATAGTGCCAAATTTTTTAAATCACCCTCCTCAAGTTAAACATTTGTAAAAGCCTCTGTATGATAGGAATATACTAACCCCAGGTAACATTAACAACACCACTGAAGAATTCTTCAATTGGATTTCATCAAACATCCCCCAAGAAGCAGTAATAATTGGAGACCTAAATACTGACTAGCAGTCAACAATGACATTGCAGATAATGACATAAATCTATTTGGTCTCACCCATGTCATAGCCACATCAACTCAATATAACAAAAATTGTAATAGAAAATCCACAGTAAATTGGATCCTATTCACCACACCCTAATGAAATCATGTCTTCAGGCTGCCTTCTGGATATCTTGAGCACCACCTCCCTATATTTGCTATCCCATAACCACAAAAATAAACAGCACTGCTACAAGCAGGTAGGAAATTGCAAAATTTCCAGAAAAGATAAATTCACCTTTAGTCTATGCATGCAATTAGAAAGCATTAAAATCTCCACTTCTAGATGACTCTGTTTAATGAATAAAACCTTTCTAAATATTCTCAATGAACATTGTCCATGCAGAACAAAAAGAGTAAAATCTAATCCAGCCCCTTGACTCACAAAACAGACAGACAAAGCATGGCTCATTTGGGAGCAAAAGAAATCCCAGGCAACCTGTCAAAATTATGGAACCCTTCAAAATAGTGCCAAACATAAAATCAAACTAGATAACAAAAAAATATATAGTTTTGTTCTTTCTTCCAAGACATAGTCCAAAATAACCCCAAACTCTTTTGGTAATCTGTTAATCAGATTCTAAATCCTGGCCATATTACCCATCCTTCAACTTTAACAAACTCACATCCTTCCAGAATTGCAACTCAGCTTAACTTCCACTTCATCTAACCAGTATCTTCTTTTCTAAACAAACATACCACTGCCAAATTGCTAGTCCAACACAACTCAACAAATAGCATAATAC
Source organism: Protopterus annectens (assembly GCF_019279795.1). Taxonomy (NCBI): domain Eukaryota; kingdom Metazoa; phylum Chordata; order Ceratodontiformes; family Protopteridae; genus Protopterus; species Protopterus annectens. Next base: position 813,880,762 of record NC_056734.1, on the reverse strand, counting down.
CATGTTCTTCCACCCAGTACCCACTTTTCCAATCAAAAAGCATCTTCTCAGATTGAAGCCAGCTACATTAGTGACTGATGATTTTCCTGCAGAGTACCTCAGATACCTCAGAATTGCATCTGATGCCCTAGCCTAGTCTACCCAGTATCCATTTTGTGTAATCATGCTATACAGAGATGCTATGTTAAAGTCACTCATCCTCCCACTACACAGAGGTGGCCAGTCTATTGAAACGTTTAACTACAGAGCTATAGCCATCCTGTCACCCCTTTCCAAAGTACTAGAAAAATGTATCAAATCCCAGTTCATCAAATAGACCTTGGATAATAATCATCTCCCTCCTCATCACAACATGGTTTATACCCTCACCACAGCAGCTCTGCCCTTCACAGTTTCACCAACACTTTTAATCAAAGCAGAAACACTGGCAACTTAGTCTCTGCTCTTTTTTTGGACGTGTCTAAAGCTTTCAGTACTGTTCTCCATCAACTATATCTTCACAAACTATTTTCCTTAGGTCTTGAACAACATCCACTTATATGGTTCCACTAATACTTCTCTAATAGACTACTGGTAGTAAAGTGGCAACATGAATTCTCTTCCATTCTCTCGGTTCCTATTGGAGTCTCTTAAGGATCCTTCCTTTGTCCCCTCTAATTTAATATATTCATAAATGACCTCCAGTCTGCAAGTAAGCATGCCACCCTAGTTCAGTATGCAGATGACTGCACATGTATCTGCTCTTCCAAGAGCCTAAACAAACTACAACATCTTACTCTATTGCATTTTAGCTCTGCAACTCTCAACTACTCTTAAACTCTTATAAAAATAAGCTAATACTTTTCACCCACCCCCCAAAAAATTTATTTGAGCAAACAAAATACTTAAGCATTACCTCATTAAACATCATGAAAACTTGAACTGATAACCCACACCAAACTCTTAGGAGTTGCCATAGATGACAATATGAAATTTGACTGTCACATAACCCAACCAGTGGGAAAAAATCACTAACAATGTGGTTCTCTCTACAGAGCCAAGTCTTATTTCTCTGAAAATGCTAGAAGAAACATTGCATAACTAATCCCAAAACTTCTGAATGCATTCCCCATCTTTACAAACCTACCTATTCTCAAACAATGCTATAACAAGATTATGAAATTTACCACTAACCTCCCATTTAATACACATCACTGCTTGGTACTCACTGACTCACAGAGCTGAACTGGACAGAATTATTTCATTACCTTACTTTTTCCCAGCTTGTCTCTATTCATAACCTTATAGATAACCATGAAGACTCTTCTTTTATTTTCAGCTGCTCCTGTTAGGGGTTGCCACAGTGGATTATCGGTGTCTGCAGAACAAGTGGCAGTAGAGTTTTATGGTGTCGAGTTGCCAGCCCGCCACCCAACCTTCCTCAGAAGGCACACACATGCACACACAGGGCCAATTTAGAATGTCCATTCCACCTGCGGCATGTCTTGGGAAGGTGGGAGGAAACCGGAGCACCAGGAGAAAACCCATGCAAACACAGGGAGGACATGCAGACTCTGCACAGAAGGCACCCTAGCCAAAAATCAAACTGAAGAACCTCTTGCTGTGAGGCGACAACCCTAACCACTGCACCACTGTGCTGCCCAGATAACCATGAAGACTGACCATCACAAAAAATCATTCTCCAACTCCAACCTTACTTACATATGTGTGTGTGGTCACAGTAGGGTGGTTTGTTAGGGGATAAGTAGAACAGGTGTGTATATGTGTGTCTGTGTGTTTGCACGCGTGTGTGCGTGTGTGTGTGTGTGTGTGTGTGTGTGTGTGTGTGTGTGTGTGTGTGTGTGTGTGTGTGTGTGTGTATACATGCATGAGTGAATGGCTGATTGCATCTGTCAGTGATATCAGAAGGGGGGGTGTCTGGTTTAAAATGAATGTCTGTGTTTGCGAAGGGATAACTGCCATACTAATAAATTCTGATAGAATAATAAGCAAAGCCTGTAATACTGTGGGGAGAGGTCACTAGACAGGGACTTTTAAATATTAGTCAGCTAACCACTTAATAGAACAACAGGATTACAGTAAGAAGCATTTTTTAACATTGAGAAGTATGGGGACACAGGATGCCAGGGGCACTCTTTGAATATTACCCCAAGTCAGATAAAAATTCAGGTTTTGTATCACAAAGCATATTTTGAACAATAACAAGCATGAAACTCTCATGTTTGGATTTACTTACTGACTGTGTGGGTCCATGAGGTTACACAGGTTCATAGGCTCATAGGTCTTTACTAGGTAAACAACCACATGGGCCTTTTTAAGCCTAGCCATGCATCTCAAATATCTGACAAGTTCTGGTACCCTTGATAAGTGTAATCAGGGGCTTGAAAGATTATATATTTACAAGCAGCAGCCTGGAAGATAAACCATTAACAGGCTGCCTGTGCCATTAGAGACATAATCGCCAACTCACAGATGAATTTCCTGTTCCCCATCCAACTGTCCAAGTTACACTTGAAGCAGGTTAGGGAGCTGGAGAGTTGCTGCATTTACTGTGTAGAATGCAGCCTTTAACTGTTTATAAAGTTTCAGTATATTTACTTGAAGCTTAAAGCTCAATTAAAGCTTACAACAGAGCTATTTCTACCCATACCTCTCAACTGTTTAGATTTTTGCAAAATGTCCAGATTTTTGCCTCATATGTTTGGTCCATTTTTCATAAAATTGTGGTTTTCTAGAAATCATTGGTAAGTCATGGAACATTTAAGTCAGAAAATAATGACAGGCATTTGAGTTTTGGACTTCAATCCCTTCAGACCGCGGTGGTGGTGCTGCGGTAGCGTTGTCGCCTCACAGTAAGACGCTGTCCGGTTCAATTCACAGCTACAGTGTCTTCTGCGTGGAGACGTGTGAATGGGCGTGCCTTCGTTGAAGGTTGTGCGTCAGGGCTGGTAATTCGGCACGTAAAAATCATCTACTAATCATTAGCGGACCGGAGATCCGCTGTGGTGACCCCTAACCAGGAAAAGCCGAAAGACACAAACAAACGTCAATCCCTTCAGAAAATTCATGCTAATGTAAAACCTGTTATTTTATTGAATTTCTAAGTTTGTAAGAACAATATTTAAAAAAAATGTCCTTATTTCTGGGCCTTTGACCCTATTATTTATCACTATGTCCAGATTTCTTGCTCTTAGAGGTTGAGAGGTATTTTTCTACCAGTTGGGGGGGGGTTGTATAATGGTGAAAATGCTTACCTCACAATCATAAGGTACAGGGTTTAATTCTCACTCTTGGAAAGGAAATGGGCTATGCTTAAAATAACATACACGGGCAGCTAGCTTATTATCTACTATGATGCAATTATGTTATCACTGTCAGATTTCAGGTACATGCCAAAGGTAATGAAAAAAGGAGCTTCTGTTCATGGGTCCAGTGAATAATTGTGGCCGAAAAGGACACTGGTGGCTGGAGACTGAATTATTTTCCCATGGAGCTGTTACACTGGTGTTGACTGTATAAGTAAAGTGGCTGCAGGGGACAAATACACCTATCTTCAAAATGGAAATGTTCTTGCCTTCACCCTACTTAATCCCAAGGTTCCCCTAGACTAACCCCTATACTCCTGCACCTTTGTACACTCGAACTCTAGCTATGATTTTAGCAGGCTCTAACTTCACTGTATGGATGACAATATTGAAAAGTTAGCAAAAAAAAAAAAAAATTCTACTAATTTTTAACTTTTACTGTGTCCTATGTGAATTCTTTCAGTGTGTACATTCTATTGCAAATTTGCATTTTCAATGTTCTTACTGTGTGTACATTCTATTGTAAATTTGAATTTGCAGTGTCTTACTATGTTTTCTTGCTGTGTGGTTTATCTTTTGTATTCTTCTTAAACATTGTATTGGTTGTACTGCCTTTGGAGCTTTTCTCCCCGGGCCTCCACTGAAAATGGGTTCTTCTTGGCCCAGTGGACTTCCCCAGTAATCAAACTGAAATAAATAAAAATAAATAAATAAAATATCCTTGAATGGCTGGTGAGGAACTTGTCCCTCCTTCAAACTGGAAATGTATTTTTTTTCAAGATTCATGCTGTATATCATAGACCTGATTTTTCCCCTCTCTTTGCAAATAAAACTTTTTATGCCAAACAAGTATTTCTGTTTTTTCAGTGTATCAGGCCTATGATTAAGGTCTGTTTCCATAGCATGGCAAATTACCTGAATATTGTAAAGAAAAGTTCAGTGGGTCACTATGCATATGCAGACATAAGGACTCAGCCCCCCAGGCTTACTATGATACATGTTATCAGCTCATGGCCTTAAACCTTTACCTATCACACTCTTAGCACAAAAAGTCTGGACAAAGCCATAAACAATGGGGAGAAAAAGGGCCAGAAATACAGATATGTCTGCAACTCAAATGTCTGCCATAATTTCCTGACTTTAGTCCTCAATGATTTGCCAGAAAACCAACAATTTTATATGGAGCAGACCAAGTATGTGAGACAAAAATCTGGACATTTTGCAAAAATATGGACAGTTGTGATGGTATGACTTTCAGCTACATATGTGCAAAACAAAGGATTTTTTATCATGGATTCTATTATGCACAAGCCAGTGCATTTCTTTGTGCCGGTCCCAAGCCCGGATAAATGGGGAGGGTTGCATCAGGAAGGGCATCCGACGTAAAAATTTTGCCACATCATATATGCAGAAAACTGTACAGAAATTCATACCGGATCGGTCGAGGCTCAGGTTAACAACGACCGCCACCAGTACTGTTGGCCAACAGGGTGCTGGCAGAAATTGGGCTACTGTTGGCCGAAGGAGGAGAAGAGGCAGAAGGCATGCCCGAAGGCAGGTAAAGGCTAGGACTGTGATAGTGAGGTTCAGAACTTTGAATGTTGGCAGTATGACTGGTATAGGGAGGGAGCTAGCTGATATGATGAACCGAAGGACGGTTGGTATATTGTGTGTGCAACAGACCAGATGGAAGGGGAGCAAGGCTAGGTGTATCGGAGGCGGTTTCAAATAGTTTTATCATGGTATGGATGGGAGAAGAAATGGCGTAGGCATTATCCTGAAGGAACAGTATGCTAAGAGTGCTGTGGAGGTGAAAAGAGTATCAGATAGAGTGATGTTTATGAAGCTGGAAATTGATGGTGTAATGATGAATGTTGTTAGTGCATATGCTCCACAAGTTGGGTGTGCGATGGATGAGAAAGAAATATTTTGGAGTGAGTTGGATGAAGTGGTGATGACTGTACCCAAGGGGGAGAGACTGGTGATTGGAGCAGATTTCAATGGGCATGTTGGTGAAGGGAACAGAGGGGATGAGGAAGTGATGGGTAGGTATGGTGTTAAGCAAAGGAATGCAGAAGGTCAGATGGTAGTGGATTTTGTGAAAAGGATGGACATGGCTGTGATGAATACGTATTTTAACAAGACGGAGGAGCACAGGGTGACATACAAGAGTGGAGGAAGATGCACACAGGTGGATTAAATCTTATGTAGGGAGGGCCAGTTTGAAGGAGATTGGAGACTGTAAAGTGGTGGCAGGGGAAAGTGTAGTTAGGCAGCATAGGATGGTGGTTTGTAGGATGACATTAGTGATCAAGAAGAGGAGAATGAGTGCGAGGGCAGCACCAAGGATCAAATGGTGGAAATTGAAAAAGGGTAATTGTGAGGTGATGTTCAGGGAAGAGTTAAGACAGGCACTGGGTGGCAGTGAAGAGTTACCGAATAGCTGGGTAACTACAGCAGAGCTAGTAAGAGAGATGGCTAGAAAGGTGCTTGGTGTGACATCTAGAAAGAGGAAGGAGGAGAAGGAGATCTGGTGGTGGAATGAAGAAATACAGGAGAGTATACAGAGAAAGAGGTTGGCGAAGAAGAAGTGGGATTGTCAAAGAGATGAAGAAAGTAGACAAGAGTATAAGGAGATGAGGTGCATGGCAAAGAGAGAGGTGGCGAAGGCTAAGGATAAGGTGTATGAAGAGTTGTATAAAAGGTTGGACACTAAGGAGGGAGAAAAGAACCTTTACCGATTGGCTAGACAGAGGGACCGAGCTAGTAAAGATGTGCAGCAGGTAAAGGTGATAAAGGATAATGAGGGAAACATACTCACATGCGAGGAGAGTGTGTTGAGGAGATGGAAAGAGTACTTTGAGGGGTTGATGAATGAAGAGAATGAGAGGGAGAGAAGGTTGAATGATGTGCAGATAGTGAATCATGATGTGCAGTGGATTAGCAAGGAGGAAGTAAGGATAGCTATGACGAGGATGAAGAACGGAAAGGCTGTTGCTCCAGATGACATACCCGTGGAAGCATGGAGCTGTTTAGGTGAAATGGCAGTGGAGTTTTTAACTCGATTGTTTAATGAAATCTTGGAAAGTGAGAGGATGCCTAAGGAATGGAGAAAAAGTGTTTTGGTACCGATTTGTAAGAATAAGGGTGATGTGCAGAGCTGTAGTAACTACAGAGGGATTAAACTGATCAGTCACAGCATAAAGTTATGGGAAAGAGTAGTGGAAGCTAGGTTAAGAAGGGAGGTGATGATTAGTGATCAGCAGTATGGTTTCATGCCAGGAAAGAGCACTACAGATGTGACGTTTGCTCTGAGTGTTGATGGAGAAGTACAGAGAAGGTCAGAAGGAGTTGCATTGTGTCTTTGTGGATTTAGAGAAAGCATATGACAGGGTGCCTAGAGAGAAGTTGTGGTATTGTATAAGGAAGTTGGGAGTGTCAGAGAAGTATGTAAGAGTGGCACAGGATATGTACAAGGGTAGTGTGACAGCGGTGAGGTCTGCGGTGGGAGTGACGGATGCGTTTAAGGTGGAGGTGGGATTACATCAAGGATCAGCTCTGAGCCCTTTCTTATTTGCAATGGTGATGGACAGTTTTGACAGAAAAGATCAGACAGGAGTCCCCGTGGACTATGATGTTTGCAGATGACATTATGATCTGTAGTGAGAGTAGGGAACAGGTGGAGGAGACCCTGGAGAGGTGGAGATATGCTCTAGAGAGAAGAGGAATGAAGGTCAGCAGGACTAAGACAGAATATATGTGTGTGAATGAGAGGAAGGACAGAGGAATGGTGAGGATGCAGGGAGTAGAGGTGGCGAAGGTGAATGAGTTTAAGTACTTGGGATCAACAGTTCAGAGTAATGGTGAGTGTGGAAGAGAGGTGAAGAAGAGAGTACAGGCAGGATGGAGTGGGTGGAGAAGAGTGTCAGGAGTGATTTGTCACAGACGAGTACCAGTAGGAGTAAAAGGGAAGGTCTACAAGAGGGTAGTGAGACCAGTATGTTATACGGGTTGGAGACAGTGGCATTGACAAAAAAACAGGAGTCAGAGCTTGACGTGGCAGAGTTGAAGATGTTAAGATTTGCACTGGGTGTGACGAGGATGGACAGGATTAGGAATAAGTATATTAGAGGGTCAGCCCAGGTTGGAAGGTTTGGAGACAAAGCCAGAGAGGCAAGATTTCATTGGTTTGGACATGTGCTGAGGAGGGATGCAGAGTATATTGGGAAAAAAATGCTAAGGATGAAGCTGCCAGGTAAGAGGAAAAGAGGAAGGCCTAAGATAAGGTTTATGGATGTGGTGAGAGAGGACATGCAGATGGTTGGTGTGACAGAGCAAGATGCAGAGGACAGGAAGAAATGGAAACAGTTGATCTGCTGTGGCGACCCCTAACAGGAGCAGCCAAAAGAAGAAGAAGAAGAAGATTTTATTGCTTCAATTTATTTATCTTTTATTGACCAAGTTAGTGGGCTGTTTTCATGGCAGAACTGAAATGCTAGTTATGTTACCAGGAGAAATTTGGCTAGAGCAATGGGGAACTTCCCATACTCTTTTCAGTACTTGCCAGGGATCTTTTACACCCACATAAGCAACCACCACCTCAAGCATATGGGACCCTAGTTTAATGACTAAACCAAAGGACAGCACACTCAGGAGTGCAGCCCCTTATGATGCACTGCAGTGTCAGAAATCCATCTAGGAATAGAACCCAGAGCATTTTGCATCAAAGACAAGTATCCTACCCGTTGCACCACTGACACTGAATACTTTTAATTTTATTTTCATGGTAATTTGCTCTTTCCAGTGTTACTTTTCTTGTGACTTTCATATTTTCAACAATTTATGTATATAAATTATTATTCTAAACTACTTACAGCTAAAGACAACCTTCAAAACAGACAATGCTTGCTATCATCCGTGTTAAAACAGTTCTTAACATTATTTGTAAAACAAACCTGTGCTTTGACTTTGTGGGTCTTTTACAAGAACAGCACAGGAATGATCCACCTAATATGAGGAGGAGATCTCCAGCCCAGCCAAGGTAAAGGGCTGTCCCAAGTTCATACCTGCAAGGAAAGACATGGAAAAAAAAGGTTACTACCTGCAGCCACACCCCCAAAGATGCAAAGATTTGCTGGCTTAAAGCAACATGGCAGCAGCTTGAATACTCTAACAGTAGCACCCACAATACACAGGAAAACAAATCAATCAGCAATGGGACTGTTATTCAAAAAAAGATGTATGTCTCTGATCCCAATACAAATGCACAGCAGATAAAATATCCCCAGTGGATTACAGTGATTACAGAAAATAAGAAAACATTTGTTATATTTTTGTTAGCTTCATGACATAATGGCGTTTTAGGTAATGTATAGATTTAACTAGACTGCAAAATGACTAATTAATTCACTGTCTTGGAGTGATATACATCTAATTATTTAATCATTTGGTAACCAGAGAAATGAACTGATCTTTGCAAACCCTTCCCAGGTACAACCAGACCATAACAGCAAAGGGTGAACAAGCAGTCAGTTTAGGGTACCCAAACAACAGAAGAAAAACAGATTAGGGAGGCAAGATGGTGGCAATAGTCCTCTTGCATACCAAAGCCTTTTCCTCTTATTGATGCAGCTGTTACATCTTTACATACTGTTAATTGCATTTTACATTTAATATTGTGTTTCTGTTGAAAATGAATCTGTCTCTACAACATCTGGCCTTCTCATGCTGATATGTCACTTAAATCATTTGTAAAATCAGTACAACCTGCATATTGCAAGCCCAAGTAAGTATAACTGAAATGTTTGACACCTAGACTTCCTGGTGAGAAGATCCCTGGATGTAAACCACAGCTTAACCAAGCCCACAGGCAACTATCTAAAGGCAATCACTAACCAATGCATGGCTTGATTATTTAATACTTCTATCATTTTACTAACTTACACACTCACTTTAGGGAAAAATAGTGCCTACGCCACACACTACAGTCACCAACTCTCGGTGCTGTCATCTGGAGTTACTACATCTAACCTGTAATGATACCAGCATTAGAATCCAGAGAAAGTCACACAGCAAAGAGCTGAGACTCAAAAAATGAATGGCATGGGCAGAACCACAGTATGAAGACCATAACATGTACATTCATCCTATCATGTCACCTCTCAGGATGGAAGCTTTTCGAAGACGCAGTTTTCATCCAGTTTCTGTAAAACTGATTAATGTAAAGGAACCAGATAAGTTTCTAGACGTACTACAAGAAAGTCATGCAGCCAGTAAAAGCTGCTAAGAGTCTAGTTATCAGACCATGAAAGATCAGGGGTGATTAATTAAAATACCATTTTAAATCTATTTATGGAGTGAAATTGAAATTATTAATAATTGATACTGATGGCACAAAATGTCCTATAATGACAAAGAAAAATGCGACTGGTGAAGACAGTGGATTACAAAACCCAAACACAATGCATTACAAAACCAAAACACGGTGCATTATAAAACCCAGATATGGTGCATTACAGAATATGGATCATTACAGAAACCAAACATGGTGCATTACAGAAAACAAACATGGTACTTTACAGAAACCAAACATGGTGCAGTCACGTCATCATACTGAAAAATTAAAGGAAGCACTTCACTGAATATGGTTTGAGCTGTTTAGCATTTACAATATTATTTCCCAGTACATCCTACTGGAATAGAGCAGAAAATACTAATTTGGGTTCTTACTCTTTGAAACTCATCCTTTGGCATTTTTCATACTGAGAAAACTTTTGTTTCTCATTCCAAATTAATCTGTCCTGAGCCGGAGTCCTTAAAGTAGTCATAAAATGCATTCCGCTGAAATTATCTGCACCCCTGATGTAAGCTTCAACTATGAATCAAAACCTTGCAGCAAGATAATCATAGAAAATAGGATGGTAGTATTTTAGCCAAATGAGAAAATACCTGATTAAACCATTTTATTTGTAATTGTTAGATGTAATTTTGAAGGATTTCCAACATTTGCTTTACCACATCTACAAATATGGTTAACACTAGGGATTACCTGTTAACTGCATATTTTTTTTTAATCAGAAAAAAATTCATTAGTCAACTGTACTTACTTAATCCCAGCGTAATTTGGGTTGTAGAAATCCGCAGTCACTCTTGATGCATACCAGGAAACTGCAACCAAGGAGGAAAGACCTGCAAAGAGTAATTAATCACAATTACACAAAGTGGAGTTAAAAACAATATTGTTATCTCATTCTGCAGACTTAGTAAGTACAATGCTTTGACCTATCTGAGGAATAGATGCTAATTTTAGAATGTTGCTTGAACTGCTTTTAAGGAGCAACCACACCAAACTTCCTTCTAGCATGCTAAAGTCCCGCTCAGTAACTGACCATCAGACCATCACTTACCATTATGATCATCCCCACTGATGCTCTCAGCTTTTCTACAAAACCCTCAGGCCAAGTATACTACTGTAAATTAAAAGCTGATAGAAGTTACTGAGAGAAAGGGACTAATACAACAAATGAATATTTAACAGCACATATGACAGTATCTGTTTCACTACACTCATCATGTTTTTTTTTTGTTTGTTAGTTTTTTGAGGTAGTTTTGAGTGTTTCTGTTTAAAGGTAGATTAACAAACTGCCTGCCTAAGGGGAATGTTAGAACAAAAACAGACAGGGAACTAAAAAGTACATAGAAATGGTACAGAACAATATAGCTGAGATATGAAGGGAGGTTGTAGATTAACATCTTATTTATTAGACCCTGAAGTAAGCAGCCTTAGCGGGTTGTGGAATTCTCACATTTTCTCTGTACCTGAGCAGCCTCTGCCTGAACTCCAGATTAGTTCATCATCATAAACTGGCATCTACATGAAGCCCAGGCTGATTATCTCACCCAAACTGTGGACAGTAAAGCCAAAGGAGGGGGAGTTTCAATATACATTAAAGACATATTCACCTCCAGGCTGGTCAAATAGTATGACACACAGGAGACAACTCCATGTGTAGTTAACCATTGACAAGACCCTTATTCAAATCATAGCTTGCTACCGGCCCCCAAATCAGACTCAAGATGCCCAATCCGCCTATTTGGACCTGCTCGAATCTATCAAGATTCAACCCTTTACCCTGATCCTGGGTGACTTTAACTTCTAAAACATAGACTGGAAAAACTACTCATGCCAGAACACAAATGCCCAGAGATTCCTTGATTTTGTCAATGTAAATGCCTTAAAACAGCTGGTTGATACCCCCCCCCCCCACAAGGGGTGATAATATCTTGGACTTTGTATTAACCAACTTGAGTAACCACTGCATCATCCCTGCAGTATCATCCTCCCTGGTAAGATTGAAGTCACCATCTCCCCAACCCTCCTGTAGCTAGGATCAAACATAAAAACTTCCCCAAAGCTGATGTCAGCCTCCTGAAGGATGGTATAAACAGCTTCACAGCTCCCTCCCCGTCTGTAGGAACTGGCACAAATATCCAAAACTACACCAAAGCACTATATGAACATTTATATAGATGCATGGAATCAGGAATACCCGACAGAACTAAGTCATCCTTCGCAAGGAAGAGTAAACCTGTCTGGTGGAAATCTGCGATAAATAAACTCTATAACAAAAGGAAAGAATTGCTGTCCATGACCAAGAAGGAGTGGGTGCCCAATTGGAAGCAATGTCTCCTTTGCCTGAACAAGCAAATAAGTGCACTAGTGAAAGTCTCTAAAGCAAACATTGAGTCCAAATTGGCCATATCTACTAGAGACAATCATAAGGCCTTCACATATGTCCACAGATCTGTTCAGAACTGGTGGTCAAGGACACCACATATACAAATGCTGTAGCTATAGCAAACCTGCTGGCTGACAGATTCAGCAAAAACTTTACCCGTCTGCCCCCCCATCAGTAAATCAAGACATTCCCAGTACCTGCCCTCTTCCCCTTATATCTAGGGAACAAGTCATCACTGCTCTCTCAAAGGCAAAAAATACAGCCTCCATGGGACCCAATAACATCCCAGGCTGCATCCTACGTGAACTCAGGCAGGAACTTGCAGCACCATTAGGCACCCTATTCAACCAAGACCTGAGTACAGGCTTCATCCCAGCTGAGTGGAGGACAGCCACTGTCATCCCTTTACACAAAGGTGGAGCATCCACCGATTCAGGAAATTATAGATCCAGCAGCCTAACGAGCCTGATCTGCAAGGCCATGGAATGAATTATCATGGATCTCATTAACAAGGACATTGGCAACCTCCAAAAGCTTGATCCCACACAGTTTAGTTTCGTCAAGGGGAGGTCATGTCTGCTAAATTTGGTAGACTTCTTTGAGACAGTCACCAAAGCCATGGACAAGGGGAAGACTGTGCACACCACCTACCTTGACCTGGCCAAAGCCTTTGACACTATTCCCCACTCGGGCATAATAGATAAACTCTCTCAACTAGACATCAATTCATATGTTACCAGATGGGAAGCAAACTGGGTCACTGATAGAACCCATGTAGTCAAAATAGGGGAAGCCATCTCAAGCAGTAGACCCATAACAAGTGTCGTTGTCATACCCCAGAGTTCGGTCTTGGGGCCTCTGTATTTTGGGATATACTTTTCTGAGGTGCAGGCCAAAACCAGTGGGCTATATCTGACCAAGTTTGCAGATGACTACAAGCTGGGTGCTGTCATCAATTCACCTAGTGATGTGGACATCCTCCAATAGGGTCTCATTCAGACAAATGACTGGTGCCAAAAACATGGCCTCAAGCTGAATACCGAAAAATGCATCATCATCCCCTTTGGGGAGAATCATGTTCCCACAAAGTATCACATTAATAACAACATCTTAAGCACTCAATCAGTCGTGAGGGATTTGGGCACCCAGGTTGATAGCAACCTGACTTTTGACCACCTTGTTGCTTCGGTGGTATGGAAAGCTTTCTACATGGCCCACCTCATACGTAAGTGTATCTCATTCAGGAACAAGGAGGTCATAACATCCCTGTATTCTTCCCTTCATGGCACTCATGCAAATGAAGAATAGTTGCATGACCACCGAATCATACACCAATGCACTGTATGAACATGTACACAAATGCATGGGTTTTGCAATACCCAATAGAATCAAGACGCACTCCTCCAAAAAAGGAAGCCAATCTGGTGGTCCCCTGCCATAAAAAATCTCTACAACAGAAGGAGGAAACTGATGCAGAATAAGGTGAAGTCCTAAGACTGGAAAAACTCCCTTATTAGCCTCAACAAAAAGTTGAGATCCCTCATCAAATCCTCTAAAGCTAGCTATGAAAACAGAATTGCAGCAGATAATAAAGACAACCACAAGGCCTTCTATAGTTATGTAAAGAATCTCCACGGTAATACCCAGATATGCTCTGAACTACTGCACAATGGTAACTCCTATACCGAGCCAACAGATATGGCCAATATACTGGCCGACAGATTCAGTGCCAATTTTACCACTCTCTCCCACCCTAAAGGACCAATCACAATACCAGTAGATTGCCAGGCACCCAGTATTATTGCTGCACAGGTTAAAACAGCACTGTCCAAGGCCAAGAATACAGCTTCTATGGGACCTGACAATATATGTGGTTGTGTTCTTCATGAACTACAGAGTGAACTGGCACCCCCATCTGTGTGCCCTGTTCAATCACAGTCTCACCTCAGGCTTTGTCCCTACCAAAAGGTGCACTACTTCAGTCATCCCTCTCCACAAAGGAGGAGTGACTACAGACCCTGAGAACTATTGTCCCATTAGCTTGATGAGTCTGATATGCAAAGCTATGGAACACATCATCATAGACCTAATAAACAAAGATATAGGGAATCTCCAAACTCTGGATCACACACAGTTTGGTTTTGTGAAGGGTAGATCATGCCTGCTCAACTAGGTCAACTTTTTTGAGTCAGTCACCTGAGCTATGGATGAAGACAAGGTGGTTCATACAGCCTACCTTGATATGGCCAAGGCCTTTGATACCATTCCCCACTCAGGAATCATGTCCAGCAGGAAAATGATTGTCTGTGGGACCTGGGTATTTAAGCTCTTATGCAGAGGAGGAAAAATGTCCACAAATAAAATACCCTAGGGAAGCCAAGAACAAATGGATGACCAGGTAGGCTGCCTTAATAAAGGTACAGTGGGATGTCAGTGAAGAAGCTGGGCTACCAGTAAAGCCTTGAGAAAGGCTGTGTGTGCCCGAGTGCTTGTGATCGAAGGCTGAGTAAAGCCTTTAGAAAGGCTTCATATACAGGTCGTAGTTCCGGCTGGTCAGGTCATCTGGTAAAGGAACCGCTAGTGCGGCAGCTAGAAATCAAAGATGAAACACAGAGAAAAAACAGGCAAAACAACATAAATGTGGCTTGGCTAAGGAGCTCTGCTCGCCGTGGTGGCAAAAAATCAATGTAGTCGAAGTTCAGATTCTAGAAGGTCGTACTTTATTAAAGTAAAAAGTACCAGAAGTACAATCACCATTGAAGCGTAGTTCCTTAATGGAAAGAGTGATCCTGAGGATCTCCTTTTATAAGAGTACCTGGGGGTGTGCCAGTGGGGGCCAATAAAGTGTGGGTGATAAAACCTTTATTGTGATTGGGCACGACAACTTGACATCACACCTTACAATCTGATAGGTTAGATACCCTGAGCCAGCTCATACATGGTTAGTAGAATCACTCTAAACCTACAATAGTGAATCTTATTTTACATACATGTTATTTTACATACATGTTGTTGCTATTTCTCTAGTATGCTCGGCTTTGTTTATTATGCTCTTTTAGGTTATCCACCATCCTGATGAAGATTTCAAAAAGTGTAGCCTAACAATGTATTTTACCAACAAGGGTTGATTTTTTCCAGCAAGACCTGGGTTAACAATGACCGCCACCAGTACTGTTAGCCAACAGGGTGCTGACGGAAATTGGGCTACTGTTGGCCGAAGGAGAAGAGGAGGGTGAAGGCATGCCCGGAGGCAGGAAGAGAGGAGGAAGGTTAGGAGTGTAGCAGTGAGGGTAAGAATTCTGAATGTTGGCAGTATGACTGGTATAGGAAGAGAGCTAGCTGATATGATTGAGAGAAGGAAGGTTGATATATTGCGCGTGCAAGAGACCAGATGGAAGGGAAGTAAGGCCAGGTGTTTAGGAAACAGGTTCAAATTGTTCTATCATGGTGTGGATGGCAGGAGAAATGGGGTAGGGGTTATACTAAAGGAAAAATATGCCAATAGTGTTTTAGACGTGAAGAGAGTGTCTGACAGAGTGATGTTTATGAAGCTCGAAATTGATGGTGTAATGATGAATGTTGTTAGTGCATATGCTCCACAAGTTGGGTGTGCGATGGATGAGAAAGAGAAATTTTGGAGTGAGTTGGATGATGTTGTGGTGAGTGTACCCAAGGGTGAGAGACTAGTGATTGGAGTGGACTTTAATGGGCATGTTGGTGAAGTGAACAGAGGGGATGAGGAAGTGATGGGTAGTTATGGTGTTAAGGAGAGGAATGCAGAAGGTTAGATGATTGTGGATTTTGCGAAAGGGATGGACATGGCTGTGGTGAATACGTGTTTTAAGAAGAGGGAGGAGCATATGGTGACGTACAAGAGTGGAGGAAGATGCACACAGGTGGATTATATCCTATGTAGGAGGGCCAGTCTGAAGGAGATTGGAGACTGTAAAGTAGTGGCAGGGGAAAGTGTAGTTAAGCAGCATAGAATGGTGGTCTGTAGGATGACGTTGGTGATCAAGAAGAGGAGGAGGAGTGTGAAAACAGTTCCAAGGATTAAATGGTGGAAGTTAAAAAAGGGTGATTGTGAAGTGGAGTTTAGGGAAGAGTTAAGACAGGCACTGGGAGGCAGTGGAGAGTTACCGAATAGCTGGATAACTGCAGCAGAACTAGTAAGGGAGACTACTAGAAAGGTGCTTGGTGTGACATCTGGACAGAGGAAGGAGGACAAGGAGACCTGGTGGTGGAATGAGGAAGTACAGGAGAGTATACAGAGGAAGAGGCTGGCGAAGAAGAAGTGGGATTGTCAAAGAGATGAAGAAAGTAGACATGAGTATAAGGAGATGAGGCGCATGGCAAAGAGAGAGGTGGTGAAAGCTAAGGATAAGGCGTATGGAGAGTTGTATGAGAGATTGGACACTAAAGAGGGAGAAAAGGACCTTTACCGATTGGCTAGACAGAGGGACAGAGCTGGGAAAGATGTGCAGCAAGTAAGGGTGATAAAGGATAGTGAGGGAAAGGTACTCACAAGAGAGGAGAGTGTGTTGAGTAGATGGAAAGAGTATTTTGAGAGGCTGATGAATGTAGAGAATGAGAGAGAGAAGGTTGGATGATGTGGGGATAGTGAATCAGGAAGTGAAACAGATTAGCAAGGAGGAAGTAAGGACAGCTATGAAGAGGATGAAGAATGGAAAGGCTGTTGGCCCAGATGACATCCCAATGGAAGCATGGAGGTGCTTAGGAGAAATGGCAGTGGAATTTTTAACTAGATTGTTTAATGAAATTTTGGAAAGTCAGAGGATGCCTGAGGAGTGGAGAAAAAGTGTTTTGGTACCTATCTTTAAGAATAAGGGTGATGTGCAGAGCTGCAGTAACTACAGAGGGATAAAATTGATCAGTCACAGCTTAAAGTTATGGGAAAGAGTAGTAGAAGCTAGGTTAAGAAGGGAAGTGATGATTAGTGATCAGCAGTATGGCTTCATGCCAGGCAAGAGCACTACAGATGCAATGTTTGCTCAGAGAGTGTTATTGGAGAAATACAGAGAAGGTCAGAAGGAGTTGCATTGTGTCTTTGTAGACTTGGATAAAGCATATGACAGAGTGCCTAGAGAAGAGTTGTGGTATTGTATGAGGAAGTCGGGAGTGGCAGAGAAGTATGTAAGAGTGGTACAGGATATGTATAAGGGTAGTGTGACACTGGTGAGGACTGCAGTGGGAGTGACAGATCCATTTAAGGTGGAGGTGGGATTACATCAAGGATCAGCTCTGAGTCCTTTCTTATTTGCAGTGGTGATGGACAGGTTGACAAATGAGATCAGACAGGTGGCCCGTTGACTATGATGTTTGCAGATGACATTGTGATCTGTAGTGAGAGTAGGAATCAGGTTGAGGAGACTCTGGAGAGGTGGAGATATGCTCTAGAGAGCAGAGGAATGAAGGTCAGCAGGGCTAAGACAGAATATATGTGTGTAAATGAGAAGGAGGGTAGAGGAATGGTGAGGATGCAGGGAGTAGAGTTGGTAAAGGTGGACGAGTTTAAGTACTTGGGATCAACAGTTCAGAGTAATGGTGAATGTGGAAGAGAGGTGAAGAAGAGAGTACAGGCAGGGTGGAATGGGTGGAGAAGAGTGTCAGGAGTGATTTGTGACAAACGGGTACCAGTAAGAGTGAAAGGGAAGGTCTACAAGAGGGTAGTGAGACCAGCTATGTTATATGGGTTGGAGACAGTGGCATTGACAAAAAGGCAGGAGTCAGAGCTGGATGTGGCAGAGTTAAAGATGTTAAGATTTGCACTTGGTGTGACTAGGATGGATAGGATTAGGAATCAGTATATTAGAGGGTCAGCTCATGTTGGACAGTTTGGAGACAAAGCAAGAGAGACGAGATTGCATTGGTTTGGACGTGTGTTGAGGAGGGATGATGGGTATATTGGGAAAAAGATGCTAAGGATGGCGCTGCCAGGTAAGAGGAAAAGAGGAAGACCTAAGATGAGGTTTATGGGCATGGTGAGAGAGGACATGCAGGCAGTTGGTGTGACAGAGCAAGATGCAGAGGATAGGAAGAAATGGAAAGAGATGATCCGCTGTGGTGACCCCTAACGGGAAAAGCCGAAAGATGATGATGATGATGATGATGACTATTTTTAGTTAACTACATTTTTTAGCTAATTTGAGCTAATCACCAAACTTCACTATTGTAGGTTTAGAGTGATTCTACTAACCATGTATCAGCTGGCTGAGGATATCTAACCTATCAGATTGTAACGTGTGATGGCAAGTTGTCGTGCCCAATCACAATAAAGGTTTTTTCACTGACACACCCCCAGGTACTCTTATAAAAGGAAATCCTCAGGATCACTCTTTCCATTAAGTGACTACGCTTCGATGGTGATTGTACTTCTGGCACTTTTTACTTCAATAAAGTATGACCTCCTAGAATCTGAACTTCGACTACGTTGATTTTTTGCCACCATGGTGAGCAGGGCTCCTTAGCCCAGCCACATTTACATTGTTTTGCCTGTTTTTTCTGTGTGTTTCATCTTTGATTTCTAGCTGACGCACTAGTGGTTCCTCTCACCAGGCGACCTGGCCAGCCGGAACTATGACCTGCATACAAAGCCTTTCTAAAGGCTTTACTCAGCCTTCGACCACAAGTGCTCAGGTAAGCACAGCCTTTCTCAAGGCTTTACCGGTAGCCCAGCTTCTTCACTGACATCCCACTGTACCTTTATTAAGGCAGCCTACCTGGTCATCCATTTGTTCTTGGTTTCCCTAGAGTATTTTATTCATGGACACTCATGAATCATAGAAAAACTCACTAAACTAGGCATCAACCCCTATATCACTAGGTGGGTTGCAAACTCGCTCACAGATAGAAACCACAGTGTAAAAGTAGCTGACTCCAAGTCAGACTGCCTACCAGTCAAGAGTAGAGTCCGACAGGGTTCGGTCCTGAGTCCTCTCCTGTTTGGTATCTACTTCTCTGAAGTCTAGGCCAACACGAAGGGACTCTGGCTGGCAAAGTTCACAGATAATTGCAAGTTGGGAGCTATTCTTAACTCACCAAGTGATGTTGACATCCTACAGAAAGGCTTCACTGAGACCAATGACTGGTGTCAGAACCATAGCCTTAAGCTCAATGCCAAAAAATGTGTCGTCATCCCCTTTGGAGAAAATCCAGGTTCCCATGAATTACCACATCAATGGTAGCCCACTGAACACAGAAGGCAATATAAGAGATCTAGGAACACAGGTTGACAGCAACCTCTCTTTTGACCACCACATTGCCAATGTGGTCAGAAAGTCCTTCTATGTGGCACATCTCATTACTAAGGGTTTTGCATCCAGGATGAAAGAGGTCATGGCTTCCCTCTACTCTTCTCTCATTAGGCCAATCATCAAGTACAATGCCCCATTTGGCATGTACCTCACTAGACACCTGCAACAACTGGAGAGGCCACAAAAGTACTTCACAAAGAGGATCTCAGGCCTTAAACACTTGTCCTATATGGACAGACTCAAAAAACTCCAACTATTCTCTGTCTCCTATCACCTACTTAGAGGCAATCTCTACTTGGCTTACAAAGCCATGTCTGACCCAGCTCTGTTAGAAATGCTACATCTAAAGAAATCCCAATCCCTCCGCACCGCATGTTCCAGAGACCTCAACCTCATTACCACAATCAATAGAACGTGCTGGAGGGACAGGTTCGTAACCCAGAGACTGCCCATGCTATGGAATAAACTTCTCATACATGTCAAACTGAGCACCTCACTGGCCCTCTTCAACAGAAATCTTGATGAGTGGATGGGAAATAGAAAAGTCACCCAGGGGATTACTCCAGTGGCTCTACTTGACAGAGGCACTGGGAACTAAGGTTGGTTGGCATGATGCCAGGGTAATCCTATGGGCTAGGCTTGTAAAGGCTCCATGGCCACTAGCTTAGTACACACCTATGAACCTATTATCCGATTAATTTCACTATATTTTCCTGACTGATCTAAAGAATTACTGTTCCCTGGTTACTTACAAAAGCAAGAAGAGATGAAGTGGGTGAGTGGTCCTTCTTTGTCAGATTTCAAAAACAGTCATCCATGAGACTGTCTCATCTAATATTACAACATCATTTCAGTGCTGTATTACAGAATGACATCACATACATCTGGTCACTTGACTTCTGGTTCCCACACTACCCCCTTTACTAGAAACTGATCCAGAATCTTGAACATGGGTTACCATACCACACACAGAGCTTTGCTAAGATGTGCTATAACATCTGGAAGACATAAAACCTTTTCAAAATTTTCATCCTTCCAGGGTAGCAATTAGTTCACCCCTAAGGACAATACAACAGGATTCCTAGTCCTGGTTTTTATAGACAAATTGTTCCTGGCTCCAATCAGAACTATATGATACAATATTTATGTTCTAATCCATGTAATTTAATTTCAGACTATTTTTCAAAGTTAGCTGGACTGACATTAACCTCTTTTCACCTAGTGTCCCGTTACAATATATTAATTTCAACAGTTAAAATACAGTCTGATATGCAGGTGTATTTCTTTTCTGTCCAGCAGGACCCACTGTTGGTACATTTTTAACACAAGC
Source organism: Protopterus annectens (assembly GCF_019279795.1). Classification (NCBI taxonomy): domain Eukaryota; kingdom Metazoa; phylum Chordata; order Ceratodontiformes; family Protopteridae; genus Protopterus; species Protopterus annectens. Next base: position 813,860,115 of record NC_056734.1, on the reverse strand, counting down.
AGCTTTACAAATCAGTTTGGTATACAAATGACATATAACACTTTACAAAACTCCAGCTAGCTATGCCGGCATATGTTACACAGCCACTGCCCTACTTCTACTTGTGGCTGTTGGCTAAAGGCAATACTGGTTTAATCCACCAGGGTTTGAGTCAGTGGTTGAAGAACATACATCTTACTCTACAGTACTCGTTGAGCTCCACAGCAGAAGGAGATAGCATACTATCGCCATGGTCACAGTCTTTAATATTTATGTAATTATTAGTAACAAGGTTGTAGCCAGAAATTTGTACACCACAGCTATGCACCATTACTCATCTTTAATGACCCTAGCAAATCTCAAATTGATTTTATGTATCTACATGCAATTTTAATACAAATACTGATACATAACACACATACTTAAATTCTAATACTTTACATCTTTTACTGTGTAACAGGTAACATAAAGAATGACATGCTGCTTTAGTCACATTTACTTGCTACGGAGGCCCATTTATACAATTTGTCAAATTACTTGTTTCTATTTTTTTCAGTTTTAACCTATTGGGTACCAAAAGCTGTATAATGTATGGTTTTATTAAACACTAGAGAAAAATTAGTCTGTGTTTCTTGCTGAAAAGATTTATGTTTTAATTTATAAAGACTAATAAAACAAGTAAGAGGTATTAGTACCTTTAAGCTGATCAAAATTCAGCACCCACAAAAATGAATTTGCACATCATTGCATGCACAGTGTTTGGCTGATTATGACTGTTAATTGAGCAATAAGAGTGGCACCCCAGAATAAATGCATTTCCTGCAGTCATGTAAGCAGCACCTTCCTAAAGGGAAGGAAGGACAAGCATGTACCATTGGACAGAATATCGAATCACTTTTAAATGTCTGTCCTTCATTGGATAATGGGAATGCTACTTTCTAAAGATAATGGGGGCTTCTGTGATATATAGTGAAGATACTCCTTAATTCTATTTGGGGTAACAGAAATACTGTGCCTAAACCATCTTTCCCAATAGATGCGTACAACTTCACAATTTTAAGCTCTTGTTAACATCGCATACAATGACATACATTCTTCTGAAAGTTTTAAGTAAGACTTCACTGGAATATCTTACCTGCCACAATAAACCCTATGCCTCCTGTCAAGGCAATCTTCCCTTTGGTGTCTTCACTGCTGTTTCCAATGTTTGTGCACTTCATGCCCAGCACTCCCAGAATGATGCCAAGAATCCCAACAATAAGTGATACAATCATCAAGGCACGACACGCTTGTATATAACCTGTGGAAAAAGATAAGAGAAGTTGTTTACTTGCAAGAGGTAAGGTGGAAATACATCACTTTCCCTTTAAGTTGTTATCAGTAAATTATGCTCCACTATATAGTCGCCCCCTGGGATTCTGTTACCCAGCAGCCCTATCCTGCATTTCTTAGCATCAAAACTGAGCTGTCACACGTGTCCAGTTCTCAGATACTGTAACCTGGTTTAATTGTTTTCTCATCCTATCCATGACACCTCCTGTAATAAATGTTCTGTAGATTCTTCTGTCATTCGTAAAGAAATATACTTTTCCTTTCAGCTCTTGGTGACCTTACCGATATAGGCACTAAAGTCAAATAGACCAATCCAGGACTGAATGCAGGTTAAAACATTAGGGTCCAGTTCCAAGAAAGGTAACTGTGTATGTCAAAACATTTTATAAAATCTCAGCCCTGAGGTTGCTATGACAGCATTTGCTAGACCAGCTGTCTGTCAATAATTATACAAAATATAACTAAGAATTTTTCCGAAAAATTGTTTGACTAGTGGCAATGGTGCTGGAGAGACTGGGAGTGGGAGGATGAGAGTGAGTGGCTGACGCCAGCTCACTCATCCTGGGGGTAGGGAAAGGGAGGCTGTCTAACCTCCTGACACTATAGCTTTAATAGCCCAATAACTTCCACACTAGAAGTTGTATACTGCTTGGTCAGCAGATTGCACATGTACAAAAACATGCATGCATCTGCCCTCGGCAGCAATTGTGGAGCTTGCAAGGCTGCTGTTGGGGGGGGGGGGGTTAAGGCACACGCCGTGACAACAGTATGATGCCGCAGCATCCTTGATCTCCTCAAAGGCCAATATATGAATCGTGTTGAGCTTGGGGAAGGCTAAAGTGGTCTGGTGGATCCAGTGAATCAAGAGAGGAGCTGATGGCAGCTGATGGTCTGTTCTGGGTAGGGGGAGCAAAAGAAAAGAAAAATAATTCAGAAAAATGTATGTGTCCATGGATTCTCATTTTGTGTATCATGTGCTATTCTGAGTGATATGATATTTACATAAATTCTTCATAAGCCTCTTTCGCAGACACTCCAGTGGCTGTTACATTGGTAATCAGATTTATATTTCTCCACACTTCTGCCATCAATCAAAATGGAATTTTTATGACTCTGCAAAAAGGAAAATGCTGACCACATTCAGAAGAATTCAACTGACAGTATTTTTCTAACAATATATCTCTTATTTTCAAAAAAACACAATTAAAAATGTCATCTTCACAACACAGTAATTCCCCACACTCTGGGAATCCCTCCCTACTGATCGTAAAAACCTTACCTCGTACCCATCATTTCATGCTCACTTAAAGATCATCTCAAGTTTGAGTCAGTTTGTAAATGCTTTCCCACTGGGCACATCACCTATTTCTCCACTCTCCCCTTCACCAGTCAGGCACCTTTATCTTTCTCACATTATTTTCCTACAGTAATATGTGATATTTCTTCCACATCGTATATATTGTATATAGTTAATTTTGGTACTTTTCCATTATCGGGGCAACAGGTTTAATGAGCACTTGGAATATTAACACGGGGTCCCAATGATTGCACTGCTGCCGCTGATGTGAGTACAGCCTTCACTTCCTCTGACAAAACATTTCAAGTGGAAATTATGAAACAAAAGGAATAATGTGGAGTTTTCTAGAGACTGTATCCCATTCACATTGTAAAACACAACTGGTTAATAGTCCAAAAACTCCCTTAGTATCACCGGACATCAGGTACGGTAACGTGGTTTTCATAAACCTCCTGCTGTCCTCAAGCTCTTTCTGTGTGGCTACGGTGTTTCACTACAGCAAGCACACTTCTCATATAAGCCGTAATGCTACGACTTTTGAACTGTCACAAAGGAACATAAAAGTACATGCCTAAACATCAGACCATTTTTTACAGCTGACTGCCAGTTCTACCTGTCCTTGCTTGGTGCAGTTAAAATAACACTATAGATCAACAAAAGGGAACAAACTGGGTAAAGGATGCGACTGAAAAAGCTCTATGAAAAAGAATGGGCTGTTAACTTGGAGCGTGCTTGTACTAATTTTATGTACGTGCCTCTTTTTGGACGTGCTTTCTCTCTTTCTGTGGAAGACGTATATAGATGAGCAGGACTCAGTAAACATATTAGCCTGGGAACCTGGCGAGTCTTATAACCATTTTGTTAAGCTTTGTTTCGATTCAGGGCTAAACAGTGTGTGATCATTGTGTGTTGCCCTGATAACGGAAAATGACCTTACTTTCTGTGTCTTTACCTTACTTTTGCAGTCTTTTATACTTTGTGTTCCATCCCGTCAGCTTTTCCCCTTTCTTGTTTTTCTTCTGTCTTATTCTAACCATCCCTCCCTATTGTCTCCTATACTATGTACTTTACTACTGTTGTTAGTACTATTACTGATACACTGCTATCGTTATATAACATTTTGTTTATATTCATAGTAAATGTTGTTAACATGCTTGTTTACTGTCACTTATTATCTGTCCAGGAAGAGACTGAAAAAGGTCCATTTAGATTGGTGCTCTACATTAATTAGTAAATTGAATAAATAAATAAAACTATAGAAACATTTCTTACATAAGAGTCTTGATTCATTGTGAAACATGACTCCATTATTCCAGAAAGAGTGACAAAGATAATATGAAAATGCTTTCATATGCTTAGCTCATGTGTGATGTTGCTATACATTTCCTATGTAGATGAACCTTTATGATTTACTTTAAATTTGTGATCAATACATTTGTAAATATAATTTAGTGTTATTTTTATTGTGTGTACCTAGGCTTGTTCTTAGCTTGTCTGTTCTTTTATACTATGTTTCTTAGCAGTATCTTGATTATTTAATCATTTGGTGTTTGATATGTTGGATATGTTAAGCAAAGCTTACTTCATAGATAATGCACTTTACAAGCACTTATACAAGTGCATGGATAGTACAGTTTTGTACCTACCATAAATGTAGATGTCCGATAGATATGCAACTGCAGTCATAACATATGGGTTGTCCTGCCTCAGGCAGCCCTCGGTCAGCCGAATTCCAAAGTCTGGGTTCGGCATCGGCTGGTGTCGCCTCCTCTCCGACATCACAACGGCTGGAGTATAAAGGCATCGGCCGACGCCATCTTCTTCAGTGTTTCTTGCCCCAGATGCCAGGTGCCCTCCTAGGAAGGCTAAATTTGGTGAATGGATAAACAATTCCAGACATGCACAACAGTAATAAACAGATACACCATAGGAGATACCCCAGCTAAAAGGAACAGGGGGAATGGACCCATAAAGAAAGAAAAGAGGGGAAGGAGGGAGGGAAAATCCGACTGCAGTTGCATATCTATCGGACATCTACATTTATGGTAGGTACAAAACTGTACTATGTCCTTCAAGAATGCAACTGCAGTCATAACATATGGGTTGAATACCATAGCCAAGCTGGGGGTGGATGGAGCTAACAAAAGGATGGTGTAGCTAAAATGCCCTGCAGGACTGCCAAAGCAAAGCCTGCTCGGGATCTGGAGTATAAAGGCAGGTTGTAGTGTTTGGTAAATGTATGCATGGAGCTCCATGTAGCAGCCTCTAGAATGTCCTTTGTAGCCACTCCTCTTAGGAAAGCTGTGGATGTGGCTATAGCTCTGGTGGAATGTGGCCTAATATTGGCTGGCACACTTTTTCCATGGTAAGAATAGCAGAATCTGATGCAGTGTCCAATCCATTTTGAAATTGTTTGCTTGGAGATTGCTTTTCCTTGTATTCCAGCAGCATAGGCTACAAACAGCTGGTCAGACTTTCTGGTGGCCTTAGTTCTGTCCAAGTAGTAGCGTAGTTGCCTGTGTATGTCCAAGGTATGCAGCAGTCTTTCCCCTCTATTTTGAGGATTGGGGAAGAAAGTAGGAAGGTGAATAGCTTGATTTAGAGACACCCTGGAAATCACCTTTGGCATGAAAGAAGGATTTGTTTTTTTAGAGAGACTCTGTCCTGATGGAAAATGAGGAAAGGAGGTACTGCCATGAGTGCCTGTATCTCCGAGACTCTTCTTGCTGATGTGACTGCCAATAGAAAAACCGTTTTCCATGATAGAAATTGCATCTCTGAGGTTGCTGCTGGCTCAAAGGGAGGCAGAGATAATTTTTCCAGTACAAAATTGAGGTCCCATGCAGGTACTGGTTGTTTTCTGGGAGGCTTGATATTCTTTATCCCTCTCAGGAACTGTCTTAGCAAAGGATGTGAGAACACTGGTGGATCACAATTGTATCTTGCTGAGATTGCTGAGGCATGAATCTTTATGGAAGAATAAGTGAGTCCAGAATGAAACATTTCTGCCAAGTATTCCAATATCTGAGGTATACTCAGTACTGTTGTATCCTGACCCCTGTTGGCAGCCCAGATGCTGAATCTCTTCCACTTGGCTGAATAGGCTTTTCTGGTGGATGGCCTGCGTGCTTCCAATAAGATGTCCTGAACTGCCTTGGAAAGATTGGAAGCGGAAGGAGTTAAAGTAACCTCCAGCCTGTCAGATGTAATGTTTTCAGGTTTTGGTGAACAGTCCTGTAGTTGTGTTGTGTTAGGAGCAGGGGCCATAGGGGCAGAGGCCACGGTTTGGTCCGAGTTATGCTCAACAGCAATGGGTACCAATGTTGCTTTGGCCAGTCTGGAGCTATCAAAATGCCTGTTGGTTGTTCTGCTTTGATCTTCAGGATCACCTTGGTCAACAGTGGCAGAGGAGGAAATGCATAATTTTTTAGGGAATTCCAGCTGAAGGAGAGAGCATCCGTTGTCCAGGCTAGTGCATGGTGGGTCCTGGTACAGAACTTTTCCAGGTGATGATTCGTGTGAGATGCAAACAGATCTATGTCCGGTCTTCCCCATGTCTTTGTTATTTGTGAGAAAATGTGGGGATGCAGCATCCATTCGTGTGGATCCAAGAAATTTCTGCTCAGCTTGTCCGCCAGTACATTGTCCTTGCCTGGCACAAACTGGGATTGCAGGTGTATCTTCAGACTCAGTGCTTTTTCCCAGAGAATCATTGTTAGTCTGCAGAGGGGGTATGAATGAGTCCCTCCCTGCTTGTTTATATACCACATGACAGTGGTGTTGTCTGTCCTTATTAGTAAATGTCCTTGCTGCAGTGATTTTTCGAAACTCTCAATTGCATGTATCACTGCCAGCATCTCTTTTTGGTTTATGTGCAGATGTCTTTCCTTTGGTGTCCATTGACCTTGAACACATCTGCCCTCCATGTGCGCCCCCAATCCATGATCTGAGGCGTCTGTTGTAATTATTTCACCTGCTTGAGGTCTGTTGAAAGACATGCCTTTGTTTAATTGACTTGCTTGAGCCCACCACAATAATTCCTTTTGCAGACATGGAATAAGTGGGATTACATCCTCTAGGCTTTGGCTGTGTTGGGACCATAAGCTTTTCAAATACCATTGCAGCTTTCTCATATGAAGTCTTGCCAAAGGTATCAGAAGAATGCATGATGCCATGAACCCCAGGGCCTGCAGGAGTTTCCTTGCAGTCAGCTGGGAGAGCTGTGCTAGGCCTTTGAAGTACTCTGGTAACTGCTGTTGTTTTTCCTCTGTGAGGTAGGCCATTTGTGTTTGTGTGTCCAGTTTGGCTCCTAGGAAAATAATCTGTTGGGATGGCAGTAGCCTTGATTTCTGAATGTTGACTGTGTATCCCAAGGCCTGTAGTAATTGCATGACATAGTCCAAGTTTTTTATTAAGGTTTGTCTGTTGTCTGCTTGTATGAGGCAGTCGTCCAGGTAGGGGTATATTTGAATTCCCTGGAGTCTGCAGTGTGCCACTACTGATGCCAGGCATTTCGTGAACACTCTGGGCGCAGTAGATAAGCCAAACAGCAAAGCTGAGAATTGATAGTGCTCTGTCCCTGCAAGAAATCGGAGGTATCTTCTGCAGCTTTGTCTGATTGGGACATGCAGGTATGCCTCCTTGAGGTCCAGAGTGACCAGCCAAGACCCCTTGCCCAGCATGGGAAGGAGTTGCTGTAACGTCAGCATTTTGAACTTTGGCACAATGAGAAAGGTATTTAGAGTAGACAAGTCCAGTATAGGCCTCCATTTGTTTTCCTTTCTTGGAACAAGGAACAGTCTTGAATAGAATCCCTGGCCTTGTTCCTGGGGAGGTACCTTTTCTATTGCTTTTATACTTAATAGCTTTGAAACTTGAATGAGTGCCTCTGCCCTTTGATGGTGTGGCAGGTTTGGCATGCCTTGTCTTGTAGGTAAAGTATGGAAGTGGAATCTGTAACCCTTGTCTATTAAATCAAGAATCCAACTGTCTTTGGTTAAGATATGCCAGTTTTTTGAGAATAAGGATAATTTTCCGCCCAAGGGTGCTTCTCTCTGAGCCCTTGTAGGCGGTATGAAAGTCAAGTCATTGTGATTGTCCTTGTGGTGCAGCTGGACTGGCTGCAGCACTTCTTTGATTTGTAGGTTGCCATTGGCGTCCCCTGTAGGAGCCTCAGTATTGGCCTCGGCCTCGGCCACGCCTGTTCTTTCCCCTTTGAAACTTGTCCGAGTCTGGGAAGGACCAATTCTTTGAAGGCCAGTTTCTACTGAATCTGGGTGGCTGAACCTGGAGGAAATCCTTGACTGTCTGTACTGACTTAGCTTTTTCCTCAATGGACTTCAACACATCTTGTGCATTAGCGCCAAAAAGCTTCTGTTTTTCCAGAGGTGCATCAAGTAACTTTACTTTGACATGGTCTGGCAGTGGCTGATCTTTTAACCAAACATGTCTACGTATCACAGCCCCAGTCATAGCTGCCCTACATGAAGCTTCCAATGCATCATAACCACACTGAAGGAAATGATTGTTAACCTGCTGAGTGTTATGTATGTGATCCTGCAATGCCTTTCTGTCAATAGGCTCAGGAGAGGCTAACTTTTTCTGTAAATCATCCAGTAAAAAATCCTGGTACTGAAACATATGAAAAAGGCAGTTAAGAGACCTCATGGCTAGGGTGGTAGAGGTATAAACTTTTTTACCCCATCTCTCCATAGACCTGGCCTCCCCATCCGCTGGCAAAGGATTCTTGGCAGTGGAGGTAGCCACTCCCTTGGGACCCTGTGAAATAGTTTCTAAATCCACGGTGTGGGCCTTAAAGAGATGTTTGTGAGTGTCAGGGACTCTGTAATATCTGTCTGGCTTGACAGGAGCAGGGGGAGAGAGTCAGGGTTAGCACTGGAATCGGAGAAAACATCATCCAAAACATCCATGACAGGAGGAATAGCTAAAGGTCTGTGCTGGGGAAGCTTTAGGAAGGTACGGAGCCTTTTCCTGGAATCAGAGAATTCCTGACCCTGCCATTGGAAATGTTCCCTCATTGAGTGCAGGACTTCACCAAAAGAGAAATCCTCAGGAGGAGAGGCAGAGGGAATTGATTCCTCAGCATCAGAGTCCTCATAGGCCTGGAAGGATTCTTCTTGAATATCTGAATGCTCAGAATCCCCAGAGGCCTCATCTGAAGAGAGGTTTTCAGTCTGCTCAGTTCTAGGCCTTTTCTCTGCAGGAGGCTGAGAACCTCTGTCTGGGTGAGGCTGAGACCCCCTGATAAGGGAAATAAGGTCTGCAGCAAGAGACATAATCTGTTTATCAGAAGAGGGGGCCTGGACAGCAGGTTTAGGATGGGCCTTGGCCTGGCTGGTGGCCTTAGCACGTGCAAAGGCCTTGATGGACATAGATACAGGAGGCCTAGCAGCCCCACGTGCAGGAGTGACCTTGTCCACCGGAATGGTGTCGAGTAAATCAAGAACTTCGGTATCCGGAGGAAAATCAGCAACCAGCACCAGAGAGATCTCTGGGACCAAAGGACTAGTTAATGCTGTGTCGTTGGCCTGGAGCGGCTGAATTACCGCTTCCGCAGGGACCGAAGCACTAGCGGAGGGTCTAGGAGTAGAATCGGTAGAGGACGCGGGCCGAGGATGCCGGTCCCGGTCCTTCCGTTTTTTGGAAGATTGAGCTGTCGGTTGATCCGACGGCATGATATACACGAAGGATTCGCCAAATAAGTCTTCAGCAAATTCTGCCCGGCGCCTGAGAGTGCGCTTATTAAAGCAAGCACAGGCAGCACAGGCCGAGACGTCGTGGTCTGGGCCCAGGCAAGGAAGACAGTAAGAATGGAAGTCCTTATGAGGTATTTGTTTACCACAAGACAAACAATTATTAACTTTCTCAATTTGTTCTGACATCGGCTGAGGCAAGAAAAAATGTTCCCCAACGGGGTACTTAGCTTTTAGATGACTTCAGTACTGAAAACACAGGAGCTGACCAACCGGCACTTGCGAACTGCTTCTGCTTCGGGCACCGCATGGCAAGAAAGACTGAAGAAGATGGCGTCGGCCGATGCCTTTATTCTCCAGCCATTGTGACGTCGGAGAGGAGGTGACACCAGCCGACGCCGGACCCAGACTTTGGAATTCGGCCGACCGAGGGCTGCCTGAGGCAGGACAACCCATATGTTATGACTGCAGTTGCATTCTTGAAGGACATCATGCTATTCCCTAACAGAACCAAGATGCTATCCTCCACAAAAAAGGAAGCCAATCTGGTGGTCCCCTGCCATAAACAAACTCTACAACAGAAGAAAAAAACTGTTGCAGAAAAGAGTAAAATCCCATGATTAGAGGAACTCCCTGGTCAGCCTCAGTAAGAAGCTGAGATCCCTCATAAAATCCTCCAAAGCTAGTTACGAAAACAAAATTGCCACTGATTCTAAAGACAACCACAAAGCATTCTATAGCCATGTCAAGTATCTCAATGGCAACACTCAGATCTGCTCTGAGTTACAGCACAATGGCACTAAATATACAGAACCAACTGATATTGCCAACATCCTGGCAGATAGGTTCAATGTTAACTTTACCCCAATCTCACCCCCTCTATACCGGAAGAATGCAAAGTTCCTGTAATCACGGCTGCACAGGTAAAAAAAAACACACTCTCCAAAGCCAAGAACACAGCATCCATGGGACCTGACAACATCCCAGGCTGCATTCTACACAAAATACAGAATAAACTGGCACCCTACCTAAGCACCATGTTCAATCATAGCCTCACTTGAGGCTTTGTGCCCACTGATTGGTGCAAAGCAACGGTTATCCCACTCCACAACGGGTAGCCAACACAGACCCCGGGAACTACTGCCCCATTAGCCTAATAAGCCTGGTCTGCAAGGCCATGGAACATATCATCATGGAACTTACAAACAAAGACATTGGTAATCTCCAAACTCTGGACCCCATCCAGTTCAGGTTTGTAAAAGGCAGATCATGTCTCCTAAACCTGATAGACTTCTTTGAAGCAGTCACCAAAGTCGTAGACGAGGGTAAGGTGGTTCACACAGCATATCTAGATCTTGCCAAGGCTTTTGACACCATCACCCACTCTGGAATTATAGAAAAATGCACTAAACTAGGTATAAATCCCTATGTGACAAGATGGGTTGCCAACTGGCTCACTGACAGAACCCACACTGTGAAAGTAGCAGACTCCAAATCTGACTTCAGACCAGTGACAAGTGGAGTACCACAGGGTTCAGTCCTGGGTCATCTACTGTTTGGTATCTACTTTTCTGAAGTACAGGCTAACACAGAAGGTCTTTGGCTAATGAAGTTCGCAGATGACTGCAAACTAGGAGCCATAATTTAAACTCCTAACAATGTGGACATCCTACAAAAGGGCCTCACTGAGACAGATGCCTGGTGTCAAGCCATGACCTCAAGCTCAATGCTAAAAAGTGCATTGTCATCCCCTTTGGTAAAAGCTCTGTACCCATGAGCTACCACATAGGTGGTAGTCTACTTAACACTAAAAGTGTGATAAGAGACCTTGGGACACAGGTGGACAGTAGTCTCTCCTTTGATAATCACATCGCCACAGTAGTCAGTAAATCCTTCTACGTGGCACACCTCATCACAAAAGGTTTCTCATCCAGGAAAAAAGAGGTCATTGTTCCCCTCTACTCATCACTCATTAGACCCATTATAGAGTACAAAGCCTCTTTTGGTATGTACCTCACAAGCCGTCTACTACAACTAGAAAGGCCGCAGAAACACCTCACAAAGAGGATTACCGGCCTCAAACAAATGCCCTACGCAGACTGTCTCAGACAACTCCAGCGTTACTCAGTCACATATCGCCTACTCAGAGGTGATCTCTGCCTAACATACAAAGCTATGTCAAACCCAGAGCTGTTGGAAATACTCCACTAAAGAAATCCCAATCTAGGGACCTAAACCATGTCACCACAATAAACAGAACATGCTGGAAGGGTAGATTCCTGTCCCAGAGACTTCCCATACTCTGGAACAAACTACATATGTATATCAAACAAAGCTCCTCATTAGCACTCTTCAAGAAAAATCTTGATGATTGGATGGGAAATATGAAATTCATCTCTGGGATCACCTCTGTGACTCTTCTTGACAGGGGCACAGGAAAATAATTTTCTTGGGTGGCGAAAGCAAGGGTACCTTTTTGGCTAGGCTTATATAGACCCTTGGGCTAATAGAATAGTACCTACCTATGAACCTATGAATAGACTAAACTGACTTTAACTGTTATGTGCAAATGATGATATGGGTTTGCATGTAAAGTACATCATATTGATAAATACCTAACCATTTCTTATGTGCTCAAAATTTATATTTTTACGTGACCTCAGATAGTAAGGAATGGTAATGGTTCTCATTCCTTATATAAACTATATCTGGAGGACAATTATGCTTTGCCACATCTGCTGGGAAAAAAACTGGAATTGAGCCTGCCTTTACTAAGATTAATCGATGAAAATAATTCCTTCAAGAAGTTAATGAAAGTATATCTAGCCAATAAACGGTTTTATAAATGTGGTTTCATTTAGATGTGATGGCAAATGACAATCTGACCTAAAAAAGTCTATCTATATAACAACCTTCTGTTTTCTTCTGCTAAATGCTTCCACTAGTATTTATAGTCCATACCCCCCATCCCCTGAATATATGTTGTTCTCTTATTCTTCTTTCAGATCAAATATCAAGAAAATCCTCCTAACCATCATTCAATCTGCACGAATGTTCATTTTATAAGCAAGCTACAATACTCTTATATTCAAAATTCATCATCACCTGACTATGCATGCATGACTCTCTTCTCAGTGGTGATTGTATTTAATTTGATGTATACCTGTTTCTTCACAGGTGTGCTTCTGACTATACATGCTGTTGAATCTCTGTACCATTTCTCCTTCTTCTTCATCATTCCTGATGATTGGCATATTCACTATAGCATTTCTTCCTATGAGTCCTTGCCACTTCACAGCTGTATTTTTGCAGTTATCAAATGCAAGTAAATAAATTAAATAACTGCAGTTATGTATGCATTCCATATGTATTGCTTTTGTGTTCAGTTTTATAATATTTTTATTGTTTTTACCTGCTGATTGATTAGTGTGTAAGAAAAAAATCATTTTACGTTTTACTGGTAAAGCCATTCAATACAACAAACACTAGAATATTGTGTGTGTGTGTGTGTGTGTGTGTGTGTGTGTGTGTGTGTGTGTGTGTGTGTGTGTGTGTGTGTGTATACTTTATCATTTTTATGTATGTATTTATTTACTTACCTGCTTATTTACTTATTAGACACAGATTTACACCAAGGTTATTCTACAAAGCCCTGCCTGATTTGGGAGGTGATCAATATTAAGTGCTTGGAAAGAAGGTACAACCTTTTAAGTCTGTGAACTTAAAGGCATACATGGCTAGGCATTTTATGGTTCTTGTGACCTCTTGCTTAGTAAGGTTCATATATTCCTGTTTATTTATTTATTTACTTCCATTTGTTAGCTGTGCATTTGCACCAAGCAGCTGGCTGAAAAGGGTATTCAAACCAGTCCACCCACCTGGTCAACAAAACAAATAAAAATAAAATGTGCTGATAGGTAGTCCTTATTCTGTACAAACATGCTTATTCAGTTTTATACAAATACACTGTTAAAGGAATGATCAAGTACAAATTTCTTCTAATTTTCCAAAGCACATAAATCTTTTTCCAAGTCATCTCTTCTTCTTTTTATTTTGCTAAATACGTTCTCCTGACTTTGCCAGCTGACATCCCAGTTGCAAAACAACATACTGTGCAAATAGAAATGTATTCAGTGACTATTCAAATCATGCCAATTTCCAAATTAGTCACTTTCTTTTCTCTTAAAACATCTAAATTATCAGCACCTACAGCAGGTTGGTTTAACACTTTCAACCCACAAGGTACATGTTTTATTATCAGTACCCACAGAAGCTGGCTTTGACATCCTTAACCTACATGCTACATGTTTTGTTTAGTTTAGTGCAAAAATGTTTTTTTTCATAAGACATCTCAACTTACACGTTTTATGTTTCGCTGATATAAGTAGTGCTTTAACAACCTCCTTTTCCTTTCCATACATTTGTCCAGTCTCTACATGATCAACAAGTGAATTTGGGCTAAACCAAAATCTTCAGGGATCAAAAATAAATAGGTAAATAAATAAAGTTATCCTCACAATCTGTTTGAAGCAAAGCATAGGAGAAACAAACTTCCCAGTTCATACTTCAAACATTCATGCTGTGTATATACTGAACAGAGCCAATAATTAATATTAATTAACTTGTTTCTATGAATAATGTGACTGGATAAAACTGACTATGTGATTTGATGTGAAAGTTTTAAGTGGTCATGTGAGTGTATTTTCTTTAAGTTTGATGAAGAATATGCACATTTGAAAACATAAACATAATAAAATAGTAGCATGTACCTAAATTATTAATTTTAAAATATTCTACTGTATGTGGTGGTGTTTAGGATTTATTTTGTGTTTATCAATAACAATCTATTGTAAATTGCTTAATTAATTGCATTTTGGAAGGTTTGCATTCCTTAAAATGTTTCGTATCAATTGAGTGGTTCCTGTTCAATGTATATTTACACAGAATTTTGTTTTATTCCTAGTACTGAGTATCTGATATTTGATTTTTGTTGTTTTTTTATGTTTCTATTCATGCAAAAACTTAAGGATTTCCTTCACTGAAGTTTACATTTATTTTTCAGAATAAATACTAGCTTATATGAAAATGCAACTACTGACAGAGAATCTACCAACTAGGATAATTTCAAAACTACTGTTTGAGCTCAGATTTGAGGAAAACTTAGTGCAAGTAGTGACATTATATGATGCGTCTGCATAAAAATTAACTCTGGAGGTAGCAGAATTGTTGGGAAAGTGTTATGATGCCTGAATTACATCAAGCTAAGCATGTTCTCCAACAGACTGCCACTTCACAATTTATTTTTATGAATTTAGTACTCAGAGTAAGAAACAATTTATAAAAGTGATGGACTGTAGCTAATAGAAATGTTTCTTACAGTAGCTAAGTGTCTTAATAGAACATGCTACTCACAGACATTCATTGCCAGTATGCCAGACTGAATAAAAAAAAAAAAAAAAACAGCTGTTTGTCAGCTTGTTTCAGACCAAGATTGAAGAGTTTCCATAATAAACTGATAAATCTAATCAAGATATAACTAAGGGGAAGAAAAATAAAGTTGTAGAAGATATGAATGTTTAAAATAATGACATGATTTTCAGATGAAAGTACTACATTCAGTACATAGAGTGCAATCAAAGACTGGCTAATGGAGATGTGAAAGATGAGCCATAGCATTTCCAGTTTAGCACTTATATTTACATCTGTAGCCTATTAACTATTTCTACATGAGTCTGTTCTTTCAAAGAAATGAAGTGTAATAGTCTACAAATGGAGTCATCACTATAACCTTCTATGAGTGGTGGGTACATTTAACTCATTAACATCTATGTGATGTGGAATGTCACAACAACAGCAGCCTACACACATCTTGCATTCCAGAGCATTTTCTGAAAAATTAATCATCACCTGTAACCCTGCCTGTATACACCCCTTTCTTCTCCCACTCTACCTGCCCCACACCCATTTTGGGATGTAAAAGGGCGTGTCACTAGGAGGTTGAACATCTTCATTTACCATTTTCAGATTTGACTGAATCACATTAGGGATACTCGTCTAAAAAAAAACAGTTTAAGGGGGCATTTAAAAATAAAAAACTCCAGCAATTGCTTTGTACTGCTAAACAGAATGTTAGGGTTTATTCAGTATTTTCCAGGCTACCAGACAATAATTCTGATTTCTGGGCAGTCTAGAAAAAATTGATAAGTGGTAGTGCCAGTCAGTTTCTTTTGAACAAATCTTGCTCTAAAATGTCAGTTCTTTTCTGTTCATAGCATGTCTTACTCCTTATTTTAACTCACCAGTAAACTATGGAATGCCTACATATAATCTAGATTTATTGTGTGAGAGGTTGAGTGGTATGGGTGAGAGATAAGCAAACCTCCAGGGATTACTCTCCACTCCCTCTTTCTCTCTCTCACTCCATCTCTCTCTTATACACACACACACACACACACACACACACACACACACACACACACACACACACACACACACACACACACACACACACACACACACACACACACAAATATGGACTCTTCTGCTTTCATGCACGCATTCACTCACACATGCTGACATAAGCATACACACACACACACACACACACACACACACACACACACACACACACACACACACACTTTTTTCAGTTTCCTTGACTTTTATTTTGCACTCACTAAACAGCAAAAGCACTGCTTAGTGAGTGTAAAATAATAGTTCGATCGACCTCACTGCTCACACACTCTCATACACACGCAGGCTCTTCTTCTTTCACACACATATATTCTGCTTTCATGCATGCATTAAATCACACACACAGACAGACACATAAACACACTCAAGGACATACATGCATTCACTTTTTTGTTTCACTCTAGCAGCCCGGTACCAAATGATCCATGGTCCTGTGTGGTTAGGGCTTTAGTGGATAAAGCACCATACATTAGCAACTATTCTGTAGTACAGTGCAATGTCATCTGACCTTAAACTTGTGCTATTCATTAAAGTTTTGAATTGCTAAGGGGTCTCTAAAAGTGAAATATAGTTCGAAAATACTTCCCTGCCTACCACAATGTTTAACTTTTAGTGGGCACTATAACTTGTACAATCGCCATGCAAACATTAATGTTCCACAAATCCTGTGAACATCAGACACTGCCCATTAGTATTAGGTTAGCGACCGCATTCTAAAAGCAGCAAAACTCATTAAATAACATAAACTGGTGTTTTTTTGTTTTGTCTTAACGAGCTGTCAATCAGAACTTTCATCCCATTCATCGATTCACTCCTGCATGCGATGACATCAGCAACAACTTCACCTTAAAAAACAAAAATAAAAAAAAAACGGGACTTGAATTCGTGGCACCACATTATTTTGTCCTGAAAACTGGTAAATACTGAGGAATTCGGTATGGTTGAGAGGTATGGATGGCAATGATGAGTTGACACTAGATGAGAGGAACAGTTTAAAAATGGCAGCTTCGGTCAAGCGTGAAAAAAATGCAAACTAACAGATCTTATCTGGAATGCAATAACCCATCTAAGGAGTACATAATGAATATAAGTAGGCATGTAATATAGTGGCAAGGAATAATGGTGGAACACTGGGATGTCCAGGAAGACAAATTATCAGTAGTAATCAAAACATTAGTATCGTCTGTAGGGCCAGTCTGGAGTAGTGTGGACAAGTCCAGAGACCTTTGTCTTTTTAGGCTCATATGCAGAGATACTTTAGAAGAAGGAAACAGAAATAGCGGGAGATCTGCATAAAAAGCATGCATGCACAGGGAAGAAGTAATTAAAATGTGAGAGGGCACATGACTGAAACTTTTAAGTACCTCAGAGGTATCAACCGAGACCAACTGGCTGCCACTATTCAACAAAGTGACATACGAACAAGAGGTCAAAGGATGTGGCTACATGATGGGTATCTTAACGGAGGCAGAAGGGTCACTTATTTAATGAAAGCAGTTTCTTCTTGCAAAGCTCAAGTATTTGAATCAAACAAATTTAAACAATGAGTTTCAAAAAATAGTAGTTTCCCCTGAATTTGTTATAGGAAGGAAGGGACTTTTGACTTTTCTGTCCTCGGAGTTGATTATAATAAATAGCTGGAGGTGTGGGAACTTGCTCCTTGATAAAGTATGAGCATTGAGCAAATGCCTGTTCACAACATTCTGGCTGCATTTTTGTCTCGTCCAGGCAGGATGTCTTCTTATTTATTGAAATTCATAGATGGTGTTGCAGGTAAGTAAAAAAATCCATAATTGCAGTCAAAAACAGAAACAGAATTTAAGAGTGCAAGGGATAATGGGGCAGCTTGTATAAATGGTGTGATTAAAAAAAATCGGATATTGTTTATAATGGATCTGCATTTTGTACAGAAAGTAAGTAAGTGGGAAAATTAAGAGGCCTAAGACACCCTTATCTGACATCAGGTATACATTTCTGCCGTTGGTATTATTTTTGTTATCTTTCTACATCCGCTTTATAAACTACGTCAGAAGTCTGAACCCCATAACTAGAGAGTAATATTGCTTAGTAAGAGGATTAACCACCCTCCCCCAGCTGGAGCCTAATGTTGGTTGGTAGTACACACAGTGGCAATGTATAAGGCATTGTATGACTTAAAGCAGCGCTTTCTTTCCCATAAAAAATGTAACCGTGTGTTTTCTTTTCAGAACCATTTACATACGAAGTAGGGCATTTCAAAGTAGTGTTACTAAATACAGCTGATGAATGACACTAATTCATTTCACTTTCTTATTTATTGTTTGGTAAACAAAATAGTGGACTGATTACTAAGGACTCATTTCAACTACAGTCAGAGTTTCTTCTGTCTCAAAAGAGAAGATTATAATACTTATTTGTAAGCCATCAAGTTCACCTCATAGCACAGAGATCCTTTAAAGTACAGGTAATGGGACATGCAGATTTGTATGTCTATCAAAACCACTTGAATTTTGCCTTTTTTTTTTTTTTGCTATATAAATTAGGGAGACTGTCTATTACTACGGATGTCACTATGATGCTTGGGTCATTAACATTCAGGCTTCTACCTATGGGACGCTGCCTCCATTTGCAGCAAACATCCAAGCATTACTATACTCTAGGATCCCAGAAGCAGGTGTTATCAAAATTAAAAAGCCTGCATTTAGATTATCAACAGGAGAGAAAATGTTTAGGAAAACTGTCCCTGCACCACAGAATCAACTCCACCAGTAGGTTAGGAATGGTTAGAATTATCACACACTCATTCAAATGAAAACTGCATCAACATTTACCATCTCTCTTTTAGGGAAAATGCATAAAAATGTAGCCTTTGCGAAGTTACAGTAATGACTGTCATACACACAGGACCTTTGCACTGTTCAGTTTACTCAGTCATCTTATGTGTTATCTGATACAGCGTACACTTGTTTGGCTTCCTATTGGGTGTATACACACACACACACACACACACATATATATATATATATATATATATATATATATATATATATATATATACGTGCGTGTGTGTGCGCGTGCGAGTGTGTGTGTGTGCATAGCTGTACATTCAGTCTTTGACTGTTCCGTTTTGCTTATCTATGACTGCATCATTATGTATTATATTCATTTAAACTTATCTATTTCAAGCCTGTTAGAGAGTACCCTTTATGACTCTATTTCACCTAAGCTGATGTTCTGCTCATGTTTGCGATATACATGTCTTTGGCCTTGATCATGACTGAAAAAAGATCTTTTAACCAGTTCACACACCCATTTAACAACTAGATACATAAACAAGTGACTCAATAAACTAATTCAGTGTTATTACTATTTCTTTTTTATACAAGTTCAGAAAAATTACCCCAACAGTAATAATAAAAGTATTACTTCTTCTTCTTAGTGCATTTTGCACAAACACACAGCCCAGTGTTGTAGTATAACTTAAATGTTTACTTTTGAGCTAGTTTTAAAATGTTACTAAAGTAGCTGGTAAGAGTATGCAGAATGAATTCCTCCACTTTCAGAAATTTACACATGCTACATACTCTCTCAAGCCTCTTGTTTGCTTTCCTGCAAATGTTATTACTGTGTATTTATATATTTTATTTGTTAATCAGCTAAGTCCACTAGGCACAAGCATCCCTTTTTGGGTGGTGATCCAGACCACTGTCTGGTGAAGTGACTTTTTCAGAATCATCCGTTAGGGAAATGGAGGCTGATGGAATCATACCCTGCACCACAGGATGCACCTTATTAGCAGTTTGTAGCCTTCATCCCCTATGCTAACTGTCAGATCAATTGCCTTATGCAGCACTTAAAAGCCTCAGTTTATCTGTACAGTAGTTTATGACTTTTTTATTGTATATAGATAATAAAATCAATGATTATATCTTTTTGAAGTCTTTTAACATTCATTTACAGATTCTAAGAATATTTTTAGGTAATAAGATGCAACAAGAAACATAATTTCCTTTGCTCTATTGGGCTCATTAAGCAAAAAAAAAAAAAAAAAAGAGGACAGAAAGTAAATATGTTACAAATAAAACTTTATACAGCTGCCTACAGTTTTGATAAGATGGTCTAGCAAAATGTATCAAATGAGGCAGCTTATTAATGTTTTGCTACAAGAATACTATCAGCTTTTACAAGAAGTCAGATCCACCTTTAGAACACAGCATGACTTAAGAACTCTTGCCAAGTGGCACTCATACATTTCAGTTGATTCAGTTTTCAAAGGGAATATCTTTACACTTATGTGTAGAAATGAAACTTTTGTTCTTCCTTTTTAATTGGTTACAGAGTTCCAGGTATTTCTTGTGAAAGTAGAGAAAGTATTGTATGTGTAGACCTTGGCACACCTCTCAAGCTCTTAGCTTTCAAAACCATAGCAGGAGTCATCAAACATTATAGCAGAGGGTCCAAATTTATAGCACACAAAAACTGCATATCCATAAATTCAAGCTACATGAAGGGTGGGGGTATGAATGTGTAAATTTGCAATACTGGGCTTTTATTTTGGCACCACTGCCTTAGATAAGTGTCAACACCACTTTCTCTTCACACACTCACACACACACACACACACACACACACACACACACACACACACACACACACACACACACACACACACACACACACACACACACACACACACACACACACACACACACACACACACACACAGAAACACCGATGTGACCATCAGTTAAAACCACATCTATGACTGTGTGCACCTTAGATGCCTGCCTGTGGTCAAATGAATGAATAAATATAGAAATAATATCCAGAAAATGTTTTTTTATCTCACCACTCTTACAACTGTTCAATGAAACCCATTGCAACCCCCTGCCCTTTCAGCTTCTTAGGTCATGAATCAGGGAAAAGACTGAAAACCTGGGGCACATTTAAATATTACTCTTATTAATTACTAAATAGCTAGAACAACAGTTTTTGTATTTGCAAGCATTTTCTGAATAATGTGAAGTCTAAAACTCATATCTGCATTATTTAATTATTGCAATCCATAAAAATTTGCAGGAAAGCTACTAGTTGTGAGCTATGCACTCTGCATGCACAAGTGCATGTGAGCGTACACACACACACACACACACACACACACACACACACACACACACACACACACACACACACACACAGACTTTGGTTAATCAGTGACAGAAGCTATACAGCAAGCAAGCACACAAGAAAATAAACATCAGACAGCAATCATCCCAACATAGCACAAGAATCAGGGACAAAGCCAAAAATAAAGGTGGGATGGGGAACAAAGCCCCAAAATCAGGAATAGGTTTTAAATATTTCTATTTTATGAGGAACACACCAAAAATATGAGTCAAAATCAGGAACAGCTGAGAGGTAATTCCACACATACTCAATATAGATACACAGATGTTTTTACTCCTACAGTCTTCACCCAAGTAATTCTGGAATTTCTTATTCTCTTTTCACTTCTCGTTGTCCAAAAACAAGTATTGTTAAGGTTCAGGTTATATTCCATGTTATGTAGTACCCTTTTTGAAACTGATGCAGTGGTGCTAAACATTTAACAACTGCTATTAGTCCCTTTGAATTTTAAGAGCTCCAGGAAGTTATTGCCTCATTGGCTGTACAACTGAGCCCATCAAAGTGTAGAAATCAGAGTCATGACAAGTCAAAGTAGAATGGAGGAGAAGAGGCTAAAATTGCAATGCTCTGCAAAAATGTAGTGCAGTTAAGTCCTATGGATCCTAATATTAGGTGATAGACCTGCACTGTGGAACCAATGTAGCATGACCATGGAATGACAGGAACACCTACAGAAGTCTGGAACTCTATAGAAAGATGGAAAACTAGGAAAGGACTGAAAATTGTCAAAGGATAGAAAAACAAGGAAGGATGGACATATTGAAGGATTAAATTGATTAGTTAGAAAATAGCTGGAAAGAATAATTTATTTGTTTCCCGTCTTTGTAATTATTCAGTGCATTTTGTCAGTCAATATCAGGAACTGTCAGCATTATCAATGTAGAAACAGCAAACCATTGCCGCATTTGTAGTTATTTGTAAACTTCAGAGGAGAAGGTAGTGAGTAACATTTTTGATGATGCAGTTTTACCAAAACATTCTCAGCTAGGCCATTTCATATTCCTGGCTTAATAAAAGTACGCCGCATTCCATATGCACCAGCATGCTCTGTATGGTCAGTTAAATTAAGCTGTATTATCATGCAAGTGACCGAATTATTATCTGTGAAGTATCAGTACTAGTCAATTACAGAGTAGTAGTACAAGTTAAACAAGAAACATTCAACACTCTCATTAATTTTGTACTGCCTAACATTTCAAACCTGGCAGTTGTACATATGCTACTATTGCCTCTAACTGCTTCTTTTTATAGTTAAATATTATAAAAAGCAATGAAAACAGATGGCGGCTTCTGTGCAAGTTCCTGTTCATGTTCTGTTTACATTGCTGATGCAGTAGACAGTTGGCAAAGCAAGAAAATGTCATTTTTAATGTAAGAGAACACCATCAAATGGGAGAACCTTAACACGCCTATCATTTCAGCATGGTGCTTTTGGCAATAGTTTGTAGAAAACTGCCAGATGAAACAAATAACATCCAGAAAATAAGAAATGGTCAGACATAAACAGAGCAACATTAAGTTAGCATATCTTACATAAAGAGTTCAAACCAATATAGTCATTATTGACTATCTAGTACCAGAACTAGTCATTGTAGAATACAGCAAACAAAGATGCTAACAAATACTGAATGAAATACATTGTGAATAATCTTAATGTATGTGGGGGAACTCTTCATGAATGTATAAACACAGCCCAGCACTCACCTAATTCACAAAGTGGATGAAGAGAAGAGCACTGTTAAATATTAACATTCGATCCATGCCTTTTCTTTCTAGACTTTGCACAGAGTGAGTTACTATGTGGCAGTAGCACAACTACATCTGTATAAGTCAGCTGTCCCCATCACAGAAACGGGCAATATGTCCCTGCAAACAAGATGGCTCTCTGCCACCATTACAATGAGGTTTCTCGACGTGTTACTAAAATGCTATTAGTGTTCAGACTTGGACTGCATTATCATTTGCAAAATGTTCAGGTGTTTGTCAGTTAACATGGTTAGGACTACAAGTACCTTTATGTTTTATGTACATATGTTTTTAATTTTTCAGTTAAGCTTCTTAGATATAACATATAATACTTTTAGAGAGGCACATAGTCTATTAAGTTTTATCATTTCAAACCAGAGAGCAAATAGTTCCTTTTGGAACTTACTGCAACATTATACTTAATAAGGATTGTGGTCAGTACATTCAGAGTGTCCATTATGATGTCACCATAAAATCTAGATCACTGAACTGCAGAACAGAGTGA
This sequence comes from Protopterus annectens, assembly GCF_019279795.1. Taxonomy (NCBI): domain Eukaryota; kingdom Metazoa; phylum Chordata; order Ceratodontiformes; family Protopteridae; genus Protopterus; species Protopterus annectens. Next base: position 813,836,903 of record NC_056734.1, on the reverse strand, counting down.
CCAGAAGGCATATTTTAGTATGAAGTACACTATATTTGACAGTTGCAAATAGGGAAGCATATGTGAGTGTGTGTGTGTGTGTGTGTGTGTGTGTGTGTGTGTGTGTGTGTGTGTGTGTGTGTGTGTGTGTGAGAGATTTTGTGTGCATGTGCATCCTGCAATGGGTTGGCACCCCACAAATGTGTAGCACCTATGATTTGTGCCCAGTAAGTAAGTAAATTCATAGGTCAATGCTAAGCTATTAATCCAAAGGACCACTAGCAGCCAAGTCACAATATCCCAAAATTGTAGGTACCCACTGACATGACTAATTTATACCTAGATTTGGCCCCTTTTAATGAAGTCTTGAGAAACAAGACTTGGGATGTATTTATGATTGCCCAACTATTCCTGCAGGTTAAAATTAAAAAGGGTTAGGGAGCTAATTTGCCTTATATCCAAAGGAAGTCTATTCGATAAAATCGTGAATCTTTGAGATATATATCTATCTGACGAGCAGGTACTATTTACGTTTCACAGGAAGTTAAGATGTTTTGAGTGAGTGTCTAGAGTGATCTTTGTTTTGTGGATGTGCAGGAGGTCGCATAGGACTGCATACTTCAAGGCTCTGTAGGCTAGCCATAGATCACCTCTCAAGGATCTGGCAGACACAGAAAAGAAAGAGCTTTAAGGTGGCCTGGCAGCTCATAGAAATCATGTATTTGATTACCTTACTGATGAAATGTTACAGACTCTAAAGCTGGGCCATATTCTTAGACTTGGCTTGCCACCTAACCGGTATTTTTCCAGACTATACGGAAATCAGAATAATTCTCCAGCAGTCTGGAAGGCGCTGTACAAACTCCGGTATTCTGTTTAGAAGTGTGGACAAAATGCCAGAGTTTGTTAAAAAGCAACCTTTGTCTTTTTTTTTTCACAAAACCTTAGCTAAAGCGATGAGGTGGAGTCTGCGATACTATACAACAAAGAAAAATAGTAAAGCAACGTAGATTAGGCAAATAAAAATGGTTTAAAAGTGATGTTCCACCTTAATGACATATGCATTACATCATAAAATGGGCATGGATGTGGGTGTAGATGAGTTGTGCCTGGTTGGAGTCATGGGTAGAGCAGAGTGCATGGTATTGGTCTGGTTTTCAGCATCACAAGAGGTGGCAACCCTATCTTAAACAGGTACATACAAAAGGGGTCATTATACTCTATTATGGGCCTTATGAGGGGAGAAGTAGAGAGGGATGATTTTCATAGATCTGGAAAATATACCTCTGCTGATTAGTCTGGCAAGGTAAAAGAATTTCTTAACAATAGTGGATACATGATGATCTAAACATTGTTAATTGTCAATGAAAGTCTTGAGGCCCCTAATGACTGACTCAGATTTCAAAGGGGTGTCAAAAATGAGATAGGTGTAGGAGGGCCCATTTTTGCCCAAGAACACAATGTTGTGTTTGTTGGCATTTAGGTTTAGGCAGAGGTTCAGACACCACTTGTTGGTGTGTTAGTCCTTCCTGAATAATCTGAAAGTCAGATGGGGAGTTAATAATAGCTCCAATTTTGCAGTCATCTAGTTGGTAAGTACATGTAAAGTGTTTAACATTAAGGTATACAGTTACATATGATGGCCGCGGTGGTGCAGCGGTTAGCGTTGTCGCCTCACAGCAAGAGGCTCTCTAGTTCGATTTTTGGTTAGGGTGTCTTCTGTGCGGAGTCTGCATGTCCTCCCTGCGGTTGTGCGGGTTTCCTCCGGGTGCTCCGGTTTCCTCCCACATCCCCAAAGATATGTTGCAAGTGTATTGGACACACTAAAATTGGCCCTAGGCATGAGTGCGTGTGAGTGTGTGCCTTTCGTGGAAGGTTGGATGCCGGACCGGCAACTCAACACTGTAAAACTCCACTGCCAATCATGAGCAGAGAAGGTGATCCGCTGTGGTGACCCCTAACCGGGAAAAGCTGAAAGAGAGGGAGAGAGAGATTTACACATACAGTTGCCCAGATATAGTAACCACACATGTCTACCTTCTGTTACAGGTAACACTAGATATCTGCTTGATTCCTGACTTATGTCACTAATATTGAACCCACAGAGCATGGCCAGACTACAGTATGACATTGCATACACACAATCTAGGTATTCTTTGAAGGTGGTTGCACCGAGGCGCTAGAATTAGTGAATAAAAGTTTTAACTGCTGTGGAACTGCTCTATTTTTTGGTGTCTTCATATTCCATTTGGATTTTCTCTTCTTGTTGAAGTATTTTGGAGTGAAGGTGGTGCTGTTGTTTTATTAATACAGTATGACATTTAATACACACAATCCCAAAACATTGCCAAACATATGTTCAGCCAGTTCAAACTTGCTTTCACTGCTTTGATGTTTTTGGGAAGGTATTCCCACGTGACTCAGACACAGTCTGCAGGATCTTCCCAGGTTGTTGCATGCTTCATAATATGGTGGTAAAGCAATAGGTGGGTTTGTACAAGGATTCCACAGTCATCAGACCACATGCACATATGAACAGTAAGGATGAAGCTACAGCACCATCATCCAGTCAGACTCATTTCAAACTGCAGCATTTGGAATTCCCCCAGACAGTGACAGGCACAGTATACAGGTCCAGGACTATGGGGCCTTATGAGTACATGGTGAAAGTGCAGTGTCACAAAGAGCTAACATGAAACATGTTGTGTTACTATCAGGCAGTGCTGGTCAGTGCATGGTCAAACCTCAAGTGCTTCAGAATCTCCTACATATACCACACAGGAGGGAAGGTGTAATGGGTCACAATTATTATCATGTGTACACATGACTAGGGGATACAATGACACATGGCTGTTAATAAGCACAGTGGGTGGAGGGAACATGTAGAAGGCAGAGATGGGTGATCTCAAGATGAGTGGAGCTTTGTGTCATGGAGTGTGTTCTCATGCAATGGGGTGGGATGCAACTATGTGATAATGTCCTGAGGCCATTATGCTGGCCTTTTGCACTAGGACTTGGTGTGCCCCCACCTTTGGTATTCATGTGGCATATGGTGCCATGGTGTTACTGGAATCAACTGTCAAACTGACATGTCAATATAGGGTGTGAGTTGTGGCAGCCTACAGTGAGAGATGGCTGTGTTGTGTACCTCTAGATGCAGGAGAGTTCTGTGTACCCTACCTGGCCACCCTTGCTATATACCCTAACAACCTCAGACAACACTAACAGACACAGCAGAGATGGGGATATTGCCAATCTTCCACATGGAGGTGTAGATGAAAATGGTCTGTTCTACTACAGACTTCATGAAACATATCAGTAGTTCATACATGGACTTCATATCGTCTTGGAGCTGTTGGACAAGCTGAGTAACATCCTGATAAAGACTGTGCAGAACAGCACTCAGCTCCATGGTGGAACAGGATATATCAGATTGCACAGTGATGATAGCTGAGCATAGCTTCTACTGATCCTGAGTGTCAGCTATATGTTAAGGGCCAACTATGACACATGATACCATCAGGAACTCTGATCAGGATACCCCCTAATAATATGGCTACACACATCAAACACAAAGTGCCTGTCTGTCACTGCAGTCACAAGGTTACAGTGATGCTGCTGTCAGCCACAGGGGACTCATCCCCATTTAAGACAGCAAGCTTTCAGATGATCATTTTTGCCTGCAAGCAAGGCCATGCCTTTATTCTGTAATATAGTGAAGAAAATGCCTCCCATTACTAAACTGCAGCTGGCCAAAACAACAAATCCAAAAATGAAAATATAGCCAACTGCATGAACACGGCTGAAAACTGACAGCAGATAAAACAAATTTATTAACAAATAGTCTAAAAGCACGATGAATTCTGTAAAAAGTCCCAAAAAAATCTCATACGATAAGCGCTTTCGAAGCTTCTTCAGATCGTAAATGTTTTGGGACAATAAGCAGTTTTTTAAAGTGAAGCGGGTTTCCATTTCTGAATAAACACGAGTTCATTTGTAAATTCTCCTCCAATGATCTTTGAGAAAATCGACCTGCCCCCAGATTATACCAATGGCAGTATACTTAGTCACCATTTTATACATAAGTTCCTAATCCAATCATTGGACTTTGTAAGTAGCACACCCTTGTATTTAGCCAATAGTAGGTCTTCTTGCTTTTAATATATGTTTTAGTGGAATGATACGATTTAGACCAGGTGCTTGATCTGCACGTAAATTAATAATCCATTTAGTCTCCCTTATTTCTGTTTCATTTTCAATGTCCCCTTTTCTTAGTCTTGAAAAAATTTGGTCAATCACTTTGAAAGAGAAGGCATGATTGCAGAACTCACTTATGTGCACAGCTAATGCATTGTGCAGGTCTTTGTTACGTATATCCCTTAGATGCCTAAGGACATGATTTTTAAAAGACTGATTAGTTTTTCCTACTTAGTATGCGGAGCATAACTTGCAGGTAGCTAAATATACAACATTAGGTGTATTACAAGTGGCTTTTACGTTAAATTTATAGCGTCTTTTAGTTCTCGGATGTTCAAAATTATTATTACTGTCAATATGTGGGCACGCTGTGCAGTTGCTGCATCTAAATGTACCCTTTCTTTCCATATTCATAGATTTACCAGAGTCGTTTTTAGTGCAATGGAGTCTTTTCAGATTTTTCTTATTCCTATATCCAAAGGATGGTTTATCACCTACTATGTCTTTCAGTGCAGGATCTTGAGTCAAAATTGGCCAGAACTGTCTTATCACATTTTGGACTTCAATTGCGTCCGTACTATAGGTTAACATAACTCTCATATTGTTGTACCTTTCTCTGCCCGATCCATCTCTATTCTCTCCTTGATCCATGCTCACATCCTTCTCATTATAACCCCTTTTTTTGAGATTATCTTTTAGAAATTTTACTTCCTCCTGTCTCACAGACACTTGACTGCATCATTTACCTATTCTGTTTACTTCATTTCGCATGATATTCCTACTTACATGCCTAGGGTGCGTGCTGCTTTTTAGGAGATAATTATTTCTCCAAGTACTTTTACGATGCAATGATGTATTCAATTCTTTCTCGGCATTAAAATGGATATTGACATCTAGGAAATTAATAGTCTCATGGGACCATATAAAGCTTATAAAGCTATAAGTTATAGTGCTTCTGCAGAATTCAGTCTTTTGTTTCACTAATATTTTAAGTGGAAAGTGTGATGTGCAATCTGTCTGCAGAGTATTACAAGCCTAGCCAATAATCAAAGATCAGAATTAAACTTTGTACCTTGAACTTGTTGAGCTTTGCCCCTTACTCCTGTGGTAGTGCTACCTCACAGTTGGTATATTTAGTTAGAGGGGAGTGGGGGGCACAGCCCCCCACATGGGTGGGTTTGCTTTCCTTCAGTTTTACTTTTTTGTCAGTATGGCCAAGCGGTTGCTTACCTGGAGTGAAGAGTTGTTGTTTTGGGATGTCGGTATTGTGTAGTTGTCAGCCTTTTCGTCTTGGTGTTTTGGAAGTCGGGTACATGAGCATTCGGGTTTCTGAAGTAGACCCATCTATATATATATATATATATATATATATATATATATATATATATATATATATATATATAGGGTTTATTATTTATTTATTTATTTTACATTTGTTTACAGGTATGGTCTGACTGGGACAGTGTCCATTTTCAGCGGAGGCCCTGGGAGAAAAGCTCCAGTCTAAGCTTACATACAAATTATCATAATAAGTAATAGAAATTATAAACTAAATTGACAAAAAATTGGCCATTTTGGGTCAATTCCTAACTCCTTCATCTTCCTCTCTTAAAACCTGGCTGCCTCGTGGTTTTGGCGTCTTTTCAGGCTTGTTGGCTGTTGGTGAAGCACCCACCAAGAGGAGAAAATGCTGAGAGAAGAAAGGAGCCACTTTTGAGATTTTAAGTATTTTCCTCTGTTTATTTGCTAAGTTTTTCTGCATAGCCGCCTATTTTGAGCATTTTCTGGCTTGTTAAACTTGATTTCTGCATTAGTAACTGTATTTAGAGCACAACCTAGAGCTGTTTACTGAATTTCCTGTTTGCACTTATTTTTAAAATCGTTTTTTTTCTCAAAACTTGCATTTTATCTGTCTTTGGCCTAGCACTCTTGTGTGGGGTCATTTACTGCACTGTTATAACTTGTTAATACTTGTGAACCTCTGCTATCTCTGAAAAAAACAAAAACAAAAAAAATCTTGCTTTTTTCCCACTTTTCTGAGATTTAAAAAAGTTCAGTTACAGGCTTGCTGTTCTTGAACTGTTTGTAAGTTTCTTGGAGGCCATTTTTGCTTGGGCTAAAGGGAAGTCTCTCTGTTGATCAGTGGCAGTGAAAAACATTGAGCAGCCTGCCTGCCCCTGTGGGAGTGGTTACTGACTTGAAACTGTAGTTTTATTGGCCATTTTGGATCAATTCTTAACTCCTTCATCTTCCTCTCTTAAAACCCTCTTTTGCGCGTTTTTGTGCATAGCGCAACAGCAGGCAGCGCCGCCTAATTGGGTTTAAACTATTCCTGGCTCCACAAAGTCTGCTCTTCACTTTTTCCCTTAGAACTGCTCTATCTCTCAATTTAAACACCATATTCTCATTCTAAGGCCCTTCACTGGTCCAATTAAGTAATCCTATAAGTTAGCACCATTAAACCATAAGCACTACTTACTCTTATATTCTCTACGATTACCCTGTCCTCTATTGTTCCGTCTTAAATTCAGTTTCCCTATATTACTCTAGCATGTCCAAAGGTCAGTCAATGGTTTCCTCTCCAGTCCAGCTGGTGAATCTGGGAATTTTGAGGCAATGTTACAACTGTCTCATGTACACGGACAACCCTCTCCTCCTCCAAACAGGTTCAAATATGTGTGAGAGATGCAACTATTTAGCCAAACTGGAGGCTGAGCTCTCTCATCTCAAAACTGGTGTAACCAGTCAGGAGGAGAAGGTAACCTCACACAACACAATTCCAGTATCACATAGTCCCACCACATCAGCGAAACAAACACATAAATACACAAAAACATACTCGGAGGCTCTAAATAAAAATCTACCTAAGCAACAGAGACCTCCAAAGCAGACATCCAAGCAAACGCTACCTCAAAACAAAACACACACAACACATAGCCCACAAAGTCAGTGTGCCAAGCAGCCACAACCCTTAAGGCTGAATAACACACCTGATACTCTTGTAATAGGTGACTCTATTGTCAGACACACTGATGTCCCGCTCACCAGGCTGAATAAAGAGAAGGTCATGGTGAGCTGCCTGTCGGGTGCTAGGATCCACCACATAACGCAAGCACTCAGGTCACTCCAAAGCAAATACAAATATGACTCAGTCATTGTACATGCTGGTGTGAATGACCTGAGACGTACCTCCCTGGACTACATGAAAAGAGACATAGAGGAGCTCTCTGATCATATAGCCCAGGCTGGTATGACCCTGACCTTGAGCAGCATCTTACCCTCACCTAGAATGATGCCACAGTACAAAGACAAAATGATCGATTTTAACAATTGGCTAAACTTTTGGTGTCATTCAAAGGGGATCCAGTGTCTGTCAGCCTGGGATGACATGCTCGACAAGCCACGTTGCTTCGCTAGGGACGGCTTGCACCTGTCACTACTGGGCTTTCGGATATTGGCAAAGGCTCTTGCCACCCCCATAGTGCCTTTTTTAGGCAAGGCTCAAAAGTCAAACCCACCCCATAGACAGCACAAGGAACAAGAAACTAAGGGTAATGCTGCTTAACACCAGAAGTCTTAACCTCAAGATGCACGCACTCAAAGCTCTCCTCAGTATGGAGAACATTGATATCTGTGCAGTGACAGAAACCTGGTTCAAGGCTCCAGAGAGCACCCCAGCACTACCAGGCTATACCTCATATCATGCTTTTTGACCCCAAAACCCGGACCGAACCACAAAAGGAGGGTTAGTTTCCATATTTATCAAGGATATCCACACCTCCAGGTTAGTGGCATTGCACGAAGTATCAGAGACCATCCATGTGCAACTAACAGTGGGCAAGACTGCTTTTCAGTTTATAGCATCCTACAGACCACCCTCTCAAAGTCAGGAATCCCACTCGGCTTTCCTGAAAACATTGGAGAACATGAAGATCTCTCCGAACACCATTATATTGGGTGACTTCAACTACCCAAACATTGACTGGGAGCACTACTCAAGCCCCAGCACCTTAGCCCAAAGGTTCCTGGAAATTATAAACTCAAATGCTAAGGAACAACTAGTCACCACTCCCACAAGAGGGTACAACATACTAGACCTGATTATTACCAACATGGGGACTCTATGCTCCACACCAGAAGTATATCCCTCATTGGTAAGATCAGACCATAAATTAATTTCACTGGATGTCCACATCCCGACCCCACCCCCAGCCCAGAAAACCACAGTGAAAAACTTCTCAAAAGTGAACTTCTCACTTCTCAAAACCGAATTGGAATCCTTCAAGGCCCCAGGGCCAGTGGAAACTACGGCCCAAACTGCAGAATCCTATATAAACGCATTCTACGGACATCTCCAGGAATGCATGGATCATGCTATCCCAGACAAAACCAAGATCCAATCATCCAAAGGCAGGCATCCAGTCTGGTGGACCCCTGCCATAAAAAAACTGTACAACAGAAGGAGGAAGCTACTACATGATAGAGCAAAATCCCTAATAGGGAAGGCATCTCTGATCAGTACTAGCAAAAAATTACGATCCCGCATAAAATCCTCCAAGGCCAGCTTCGAGAGAAAAATTGCACAGGACACCAAAGACAATCATAAGGCTTTTTTCAGTTATGTTAGGAACCTGGGATGCAACTCCCAGACTTGTTCTGAGTTGATTCTAAATGACAAAAAATACACTGAACCCACAGACATCGCCAATATCCTGGCAGACAGGTTCAGTGCAAACTTCTCCACCCCCTCCCTCCCAAAAGGGCAAGTATCTATCCCGGCAGAGGGCTGCCTCCCAAACATCTCTGATGCTCAGGTGAAAGCTGCCCTCTCCAAAGCAAAAAACACTGCTTCCATGGGACCAGATGGCATCCCAGGTTGCGTCCTACATGAACTCCAAGAGGAACTAATCCCTCAAATAAAACAGCTATACAATCTCAGCCTCACTACAGGATATGTGCCCACAGAATGGCGTACAGCAACAGTGGTCCCACTCCAAAAAGGTGGAGCCTCTACGGACCCTGGAAACTATCGCCCCATAAGCCTGACTAGCTTAGTCTGCAAGACTATGGAGAGGATCATCATGGAGCTCATAAACAAAGATATTGGGGACCTACAGACACTAGATCCTACCCAGTTCGGCTTTGTCAAGGGCAGATCCTGCCTTTTGAACCTGGTTGACTTCTTCGAAACAGTCACCAAAGCTATAGATGAAGGGAAGGTAGTCCACACAGCCTATCTGGACCTTGCAAAGGCATTTGACACAATACCCCACTCTGGCATCATAGATAAGCTATCCAGCTTAAATATAAACCCCTATGTCACAAGATGGGTCGCAAACTGGCTCAAAGACAGAACCCACAGAGTGAGAGTTGCTGGAGCCATGTCAGATTCGAAACTGGTCACAAGTGGCGTCCCTCAGGGTTCTGTCCTGGGACCACTCTTGTTCGGTATATACTTTTCCGAGGTACAGGCAAACATGGAAGGACTATGGCTCACCAAGTTTGCAGACGACTGCAAACCGGGCGCCATAATCGACTCTAAAGCTGACACAAATATCCTTCAAAAAGGTCTCACAGAGACAGATAACTGGTGCCAGCACCATGGTTTAAAGCTAAATGCCAAAAAATGTATAGTCATACCCTTTGGCAAAAACAATATGCCCACAAATTACCACATAGGCAGAAACCCATTAAGTACAGAGAAAGTTATTAGGGACCTGGGGACCCAAGTTGATAGCAATCTCTCCTTTGAAAACCACATTGCCAAAGTGGTTAGAAAGACCTTCTACATAGCCCACCTCATCACGAAGGGTTTCACATCTAGATCAAGAGAGGTAATCGTGCCCCTTTATTCATCCCTCATCAGGCCCATCATAGAATACAATGCCCCTTTTGGGATGTACCTTACCCGACACCTGCAGCAATTAGAGAGACCCCAAAAGTATCTCACCAAGAGGATCAAGGGTCTAAAACAGATGCCATATGCTGCTCTGTTAAAAAAACTCCAGCTCTACTCAGTTGCATACCGCCTACTTCGAGGCGATCTATGCCTGACATACAAAGCTATGTCAAATCCAGAATTAATGGACATGCTCCACCTCAGTAAATCTAAATCCCTTAGAGCCACACGCTCGAGGGACTTGAGCCTCAGCACAGAAATAAATAGAACTTGCTGGAGGGACAGGTTCATAACCCAGAGGCTCCCTTCGCTCTAGAATAGAATTCCAGTTCATGTGAGGCAGAGCACCTCACTGAATATCTTCAAGAAGAATCTCGATAGGTGGATGGGGGATCGTAGGTTTGTCCCAGGGATTACTCCCGTGTCACTATTAGACAGAGGCACAGTAAACTAAACCTTAAAAAGGGCACAGTATACTCAAATCAAGGGGTGGTGTAAGCCATACAGAATCGGGCTAGGCTTATAATTGCCCCAGGGCAGATAGCCTAGTATGAACCTATGAACCTATGAACCTATGAGTGCTAACACATTTGCAGGATAAAAATGTAAAAACAAAAATATATATACATCGTATCAAATAGAACAAAACTTTAAACACTTGAATATAGACAAATATATGGTTGAACTTATATATGTGGAGGAACATAACATTAGTTAGGAAATTAAGCATGGAGAATCACTTAGGCATTGTAGTGCATAGTTAGTAATACTTCCGTGGTGACAGTTGCAGCCAGGAATGTAGCTACTGATAGAGAAGTAGTGTTGTCAGAAGGGATATGTTAACAGAGTTAGTACGTACAGCCAAATTGTATAAGTAATGCTAAGTTAATAATTAACCTGGAATGTTACAAGCGCAAAGCCAGAATTCAATTGTCTGTTTTAAGAGATATTTTGAAATGTTAAGATTGCTTATGGATCTAATACTATGTGGAAGGGCATTCCAATTTTTAGCAACAAATTTAAAGTAAAAAGAGTTGCCTACTGTACTGGATACTTAGGTTACTTGGAGTAAGTCTTTGTTAGATGATCGAAGAGTATGAATGTTAGAATAGAGTTGTAGAAGATTTTTTAGGGAAGGTACGTTGTCAGGATTGTGCATTATTTTGTGTGCCATTATTAACTGTTTATAGTTCATAATATGAGGTAGTTTCAACCAAGAAAGATTATTTAGGCATTGACAGTGATGGGTTGAATGTGTGGAATCTGTTGCAAATTTGGCAATCTTATTAAAACATGATTCTAATTTACTTAGTTCTGACTTTTTGAGGTTGGTAAGTATGGCGGAAGCATATAAGAGTGAGGAGAGAAGGTGGGTTCTAGCTATGGCTATTCTTGCAGCGTCTGTTAAGAATTTTTTGTTTCTATACATTGTTCCCATTTTCTTGTGACCCTTTTTGATTGTGTTAGAAATGCGTATGTTAAATTTTAGTCTGTTGTCGATTATGACACCTAATAGTTTTGTTTGGGAATCTGGAAAAATCCTAGTATTATTACTGGCACTGATATAAAAGTTAGCTGGGATGTTAGTAGGTTTAGATGGATAAAATATTATAAATTTAGTTTTATTAGGGTTGAGAATGAGTTGTGAGTTTGCTAGCCATGTTTCAATATCAGAGAAGACTTTTTGTGTGACTGTAAGAAGTTGAGTTATTGTGGATGCTGCATATATGAGGGTTGAATCATCTGTGTATTGTATGATAGATGCCTGAGAGGAGGCATATTAAGATCATTTATGAATATGCTGAAGAGGAGGGAACCTAGGATTGAACCCTGAGGGACTCCAAGTGTAACAGGAAGGAGTAGGGATAGATCTTGCTTCCATTTCACAGCCTGATGGTGGCTAGATAGACAATTTGAAACCAGTCAACAGCATCAGGGTTGATATTAAGATTTTTCAGAATGGAAAGTAACTTAGGATTGGAAACTGTATGAATCCAGTTAACAGCATCAGGGGTTGATATTAAGATTTTTCAGACTGGACAGTAACTTAGGATGGGAAACTATATCGATTACTATGAAAATGTTGAAACACAAAAATCTTGAAAATCGAATTCTTCACACCATAAAATTGAAAGAGCAAAATGTTGAAGACCATAATATCAAACTCCCATACTTGTCTGCCCTGCAAGATCCATGTTAATACTCATTTCTCGGTCTAAATCCTGTAACACCCATGCTAGCACTAGTTCCTGGGCCTGCACTAGTAGGAAGTTTCAATACTGAAGTGTTCTCATATCATGGTCTTCAGGTCTTTTGATATTATGGTCTTAAGATTTATTTATTAATATTTGAGAACTGATGAAAGATCAGCAGTAAAATATCAACAAATCTGAATAAAAATCAGTAAGGAATACTTCAGAATATTAAAAATGACATCTAGGAATAAAATGCAATATAAAAAACAATTTGCTGTTCCTGTTTTCACTTACATTTTTGTCGTGATTTGCTGTCCTCAAAAGGTATTTGGATTAGTTGGACAGATAAACAAGAAAAATGATATATAAAAATCAGTGTATACCAATATTATATATTACATGCCCTTAAGGAGGTATAGGCATTCTTGAAATTGATTACAGGTATAGCTCTACAGTCGTGGGACTGCATACATATATGCTGGCCTCATCAGATCCAAATATAGTGAAACTTACAATTTGAAAAGTCTAAGATGACCTCCCTGCTTAGTTTAGCAGAAGCATTCAGATGGCAAGCAGGAATAGAAATCAAACCAGAAGTAGACAAAACTCAGAGAGCAACTGAATGTGCCAAAAACAAAAGAAAGAAAGATTATAAGGTAAAGAAGGAAATGCATGTGGAAAATCCATAAATATGGTGGGAAGTATAGAGAACTCCTGGAAAACGTCATGTTGATCAGGATTTGTTGCAGGAATGGTTAAGGAGAGGTGAGTTGATACCAAAGGATGAAAGGATTAGAATGGCATCCCAGGACAGTGGACTACGTACACATTGGTTTACAAAGTTCATTGAATGCGTGGGAGAAACAGACAAAAGTAGGTTCTGTAAAAAAGAATGGGAAACAGTCGTACACTTTGTTGCTGAGTGTGATACCCTCATGGCAGAGGCCCTGTACACTGAAAGGTACAATAATGTGGCAAGATTGGTGCACTCGGATTGTTCAAACAATACAAGACTGACGTAGCTGAGAAGCATTTTAAACATAAAGCACAAAGCATTATAGAGAATGATGAACTGCACATCACATGAGATCGCCCAATACCAACAAGTCAAAAAATATATGCGAGAAAACCAAATTTAATTGCTCATGAAAAAAAGACAAAAGTAGCATTGATCACTGAAATTGCTATACCCAGTGATGCTTGTGTCTTTTGTACAGAGGAACACAATCATAAAATATCAAGATCTGCAGGCAGAAGTAAGAGCAATGTGGAAGAAAAATAATCAGACAGTTCCAATGGTAGTAGGGACAATGGGGCTCATAAAAATAATTTACAGTTGTATTTAGATATGCTACCGATACATATAACCCCATATGAATTACAGAAGGAGTCAGTTCTGGGCACATTGCTAGTGCTATGAAAAACACTTCTAGCTAACATCAAGGATTGAAACAGTACTAATTTCATGAAATTTAATTATACCCTGACTTAGTAATGAGGGCCAATCTCAGCATGGTATTAGAAACCCAAAAGGTTTAGAGAAATTAAAGTGAAAAAGATCACAAATCAAGGATCGCAAATGTAAACAAGACAGTTACTTTTGCAATCCCTCATAAAAATGCAGAAACATCAATCCAAACCAAATCAAACCATCCATAGTAAACACAAGCATGCCTCCCCTGCACAAATTTATAACATACTGCTTTTAACATAGGGGACCTCACCCACTTTCTCAAAATGGTGGCTTTACTCCCACACCTTGGAATCTGCATACTAACTTCATTGTCACACAACTGTGCAGAAAGGGAAATATCTCGAATTATGCTATAGTTGATGTCCCACAGTTTGATTATAACATAATTTGATGTAGTTTGCCACCAGTGATACTCACACAAAAATCTGACCATGATAACATAAATCTTTGACCAGAAGTATATAATCTATATATATAAACACACACACACACACACACACACACACACACACACACACACACACACACACACACACACACACACACACATATCTATTTCTATATCTATATCTGTATCTGTATCTAAATATATATCTGTGTGTGTGTGTGTGTGTGTGTGTGTGTGTGTGTGTGTGTGTGTGTGTGTGTGTGTGTGTGTGTGTGTGTGTTGGCATTTACTGTATGTTGCATTTTATTTTGAACAGGAGTGCAGAGCTGTTATTTTTCCAGTCTCATTTCAAAGACAATCAGATGCACAATTTTACCTCTTCCTTTAAAGATGAAAACTGGCCTTCACAGGCAGAAAGCATCTGCTACCAACAGTAAGAAGAATATTTGTTATAGTTTATTTTTTTTCAATGAAAGTAAAGAACTTGAACAAAAATGTCCCTTTATAAAAGCACCATTTCACCACTCAGTATTCAGTCTTCTTGCCTGGATACGAGGACGTTTCATGGCACAGAGCCCTGTTTGACTAAGTAATTGCTTTTGTGCTGGTTAACTAGTAACTGTTCCTGGAGACTTGTACAGCCCTGCATCGTAAACTCATTGGTTAGAGTAACATGCTACGTCTAATGGTAACACTTGTGTCATAAAACATCATGCAATTCAAATGTCCACTCCCAAATACGCAGTGGGAGCTAATGTCATGCTGTGCCACATTCTTTTAACACTCCCCTGGTTAATTATTTGTTAACTTATGTATGCCTTGAAATGAGAGTATGCATAAGCATAGTAAATAAACAGACTTGCAACGCTTTTATAAGTGACAAAGAGAGATAAAGGAAACTGCATAAAATGCAATTATATGTAATATAATAATTTTTGCTGTGTACTCCTTTTTCTGGATTGATTTCCTTTTCAGGTGCTTGCCTGGCTTTGCCATATTTCTGCTATAAGATGCAGTGGAAATGCTTACATTTAATTTCATTTCAATTTATGTAATTTACTCACTTCTCAGCTGGATAAGTGAGCTTCATTATCTTGATCACATTTTTTATCACTCGTGACTAGGGTTACAAGAGGATTATAATGCAGTACAGATCGACAGTTTAGAGAAGACAGTCAACCAAAACATTTTAGGAGGCAGGGGAAACCTAAGCACCTGGAGAATACCCAGATAGACATGGGGTGAACCTGCAAACTCCTGACAGACTTTGACCAGAGGTAAGGACTAAGCCCTGGAATCCTAAAGCCCTGAATAATGAAAGATTTTCCAGGACAGTGACAAGCATATCACAAAGTCGGACTTGTCATGGAATGAAATGTCATCCGACTCTACATGGTGCAGTGTACATTGTATGATGTAGTAGAAACTGGAAGCCAACCACCATGTAAAATCAATTCTTTATTGAAGCAAGAGAATAAGCGCTTTTGCGTGCATCCACAAAGGCACGCTTCTTCAGATTCAATAAACAAAGTGTAGAATCACTCATTATATATAAAAAACACTAATTAATTATATGTAATTATCCAATTAAATTCAGTTGTTGCTTATTCAATTGATTAGCCCTTTTAGGTATAGCTTAAAGAATGCTTAGTACTGCTTTTTTCTTTTAAAGTCATCAACTCTAAATAATGAACTAGTATAAAAACTGTACGAGACACAGCACAAAACGATCTTCCAAATTTAACAAAATATACAAAACATCATGTGCTGATATATATAAAGGCTGTAAATATCTATGGCTATGAAACTTATAAAAACATTATTGAAATAATGTCAGCTTTAAAACTCTAATGGCAAGGTTACTTAGATAAGCAGCATTAGATATATAGTTCAAAATACAATATATCGATACATAAAGCTTACTATTAAAAATATGTATAAAAATATATACTGATATACAAGATAATATGAAACCTACAAATAATTTCATTTGAATATAAGCTGTGTTAAACTCATAATTATACAGTTTTCATATTTGTATAAAGATACAATAATATGTATGATATCAGTACCCCAAAGTCAAATATTTCCAATAATAAATTTCATATATCTAGGATGCATAATTCATTTGTGAAGGGGGACATGTGAACAATTTTTCATGCATGCACCCAATCCTATCATCAACATTCAAAACTTTTGTCCAACATTGATAGTATATTGAAAACCACATAAGAACAAACATTCAAGATGTTGAATTTTTATATATGTAGGTAACTATTTAGTATGCCCTAATGAAATATATATTTCTAGAGTCTTATTAGAAATATTACAAGAACAAATCAGGCATATTGATCATTATGTAAATGTATGAATAAATAAAGTGTATGTAAGTGTAAGTATATGTGAAGAGAATATGCATAACTGTGTGTCCGGGAGAGTGTGTAACCCTAACTATCATGTCTGAATATAAATAAATATTAATATTTACGTTTCTTTAGGAATGATCTGATGCTCACATAAGTATTCAGTCCTGGATGATTTTGTGCCCTGAATTTAAATATCCAATCTAGCTCTAAGTTCTCTAGGTCATTAAAGTTGTCACCCTTCCTAATGTTCAATTCTCTTTTTTGTAGGACCCTGAATAAAAATTTATGTTCAGGAAAATCTACAATGTGTTTAGATAAAGCATTCCTATGGTCAGTTTTCTTGATGGCATATATATGTTCTTGTATTCTATCCCTAAATCGTCTTGTGGTCATGCCTATATAAAATGCAGGACATGACTCACAAGTTGCCAGGTAGATAACATTACTGTCTTCACAGTTCGCTATACATCTAAATTCAAAATTAAATAATAGTTCAGGGTTAAAAAAACTTTTCTCTTTCGAAATCCATTGACAAGAGCTACACTTTCCACAAGGATGAGTACCAATATTAATGTTATTTTTTTAAATTTGTTTTTTTAGAAATTGAATTAGATCTTTTTTCATTACATAATATCCTTTTTAGATTCTTTGAATTTTTATATGTGAAGGTGGGTCTTCCACCTATCAATTGTTTGATTTCATTGTTCGTAACTAAAATAGACCAATTTTTTATAATAATGTCAGTTAGATATTTGTTGTCACTAGTATAATTAATTATACATCTAACATAACATGAGTCCATTTGTGAGGGGTTACTATTGCATCCATTCGAAAAATTCAAGGATTTAGAAAAACCAAAAAAATTAGAATATCCATAATTTCTATGAGAAGTATTTTCTTGCATAAATGAATCTTTTATCTTAATTACCATATCCGAATTATATCCTCTTTCTCGGAAGAGTTGTTCTAATTTATTAAATTCAATATTTCTTTCATCTATTCCTTGACATAATCTATCTATCCTAGTGTATTGTCCCTTAACTATATTTTTAAAAATGAATCTTGGATGCATGCTATCATATTGTAGTAGCGTATTTTTCCAGCATTCTTTCCTAAATAACGATGTTTTAAGTCCCCCTTGTCCATCCTTTTGAATTTTGAGATCAAGAAAATTAATATCAGAGGTTGAATGTTCAATTGAGAATCTTAAAAAGTCTGTTGTTTTCTCTAGGTCAGATATAAAGCTTTGTAGTTCATGTGAAGTTCCATCCCATAACAAAAGTATATCATCTACAAATCTATAGTATAGAAGTATCTTTTTATAGTTGGGATGTGGAAATAAGCATGTGATTTCCCAACTATATACAACAAGGTTGGCATATGTGTTGGCGCAGGGGGTGCCCATGGCCACCCCCCACTGTTGTATATAGAAAAGCTCATTAAATGTCATAACATTGTTTGTTAGTACTATTTCTAATAAAGTATTAAGTAAAGATTGTTCATTACTAGAATACTTTCTGCTCTTACTCAATAAGGACCTGACAGCCTCCATTCCATAAGAGTTGGGAATTGCAGTAAACAGACTCTTTACATCTAGTGTGACTAAAAGATGTGCCTCTGATACAGTAAAATTCAAATTTCTAATATTGTCTATTAGTTGGTATGAATCTCTTAGGATAGTGGGAATAACAGATACTAATGGTTTTAGCTTCTTTTCTAAAAAAATAGAAGCATTTTCTGTGACCCAATTATGTCCCACAACAATGGGACAAAGGGGAGGTGGTGTTTGTCCCTTATGCATTTTTGGGAGACCTTTCAAGTAGGGTAGAGTCGGATGTTCAATTAGTAGGAATAGATAGAAATCATAGCTAATTTGTCTACATAGTAAAAGTTCATAAAGATCTTGATGTACCTGAAAAATCAACCTTTGAACAGTTTTCTCATCTATCAATTTATAAGTATTATGATCCATTAAAAGGAGCTCCATATATTTATAATAGTCCCTGGTGTTTAACAGAACCAGTCCCCCACCCTTATCCACTGGTCTAATAATGATTTTCGAGTTACTTGATAACGCATTCAATGATGTCCATTCATCTCTTGTCAAATTATGAAATAAAGAAAGTAAACCCTTATTATACGACATATAATGTTTGTATAAATCATTTTCACATATTTTGATAAAAGAATCTATACATGGATGAAGTACAGGTGTATATGTACTTTTCCTTTTAAAACATTCAAATTCAGACTGAGCATTAGAATTCATATTGTTAGTTGAGTCCTTTTTAAGCAACAATTTCAGTGCTATTTTACGAGTAAAAGCTCTTAAATCAGTTAGTATATCAGAAATATTACTGACTTGTGCCGGTATGTAGCTTAAACCTTTGTTCAACAAAAGGTAATCCATGTCGGTCAACGATAGGTCAGACAAGTTGTAGACCAAACTGTTTAGAGAAGACAGTCAACCAAAACATTTTAGGAGGCAGGGGAAACCTAAGCCCCTGGAGAATACCCAGATAGACATGGGGTGAACCTGCAAACTCCTGACAGACTTTGACCAGAGGTAAGGACTAAGCCCTGGAATCCTAAAGCCCTGAATAATGAAAGATTTTCCAGGACAGTGACAAGCATATCACAAAGTCGGACTTGTCATGGAATGAAATGTCATCCGACTCTACATGGTGCAGTGTACATTGTAAAACATTACATTTTCATTATACATAATAGTATCTTATAATGATTTAAAAAGCTAACCTTCCAAACCTCTCAACTGCTATGTTTTAGACATAGCACTATGATTTTGGCCTCCATGTTTAGCCTTGCTCCTCCATTTGTGATGTTCCTCATAAAGTCAGACCTGTTTCTAAGCACATACTTTATTAAATACGTAACCCAGCATATGCAAAGACTCACTACTAACTATACAAATCTAGTATATAAAGAACTTCTATTGTGCAAGAATAAGAAACTGGTCCCCTTTCTGACTTTTTTATATGGTTTTAAAAGCCATTTCTAAGATTTTTAATGCTTGGAGGTTGAAAGGTATTGGCATCTTACTGTATGCTGTATTAGTAGGCCTAATCCTGTATCTTAGCATGCAGTTCAATTTCTTGCACTGTTGTTGATATACATAGGGACAAGTGACACAGCCATAGAAACACAACAACAAAAAATATATCTCGCACATAATCGTAAGATTATCTGAAGATGTCTTATATGGGTTTCTGTAGCTCTTCTGCTGTGCCCATATTACAAGCCAAAAACAGTGCACTATGTAAAGAGTTTCTCTGTTTTACAGTTCTCTTCTCATTCCATTGTATTAATAATGTTAAAATGAGGTGTTTTTTTCACAACTAATCACTCCAATGTTTAGAATCGGATACAGGAGAGTCAGAAGTACAGCTTTATCCCCTGTGCAGAGTACTGACAACAGAAGCTATGTGTTCAGTGAAATAGCAACTCCAATTTCTATATTACACTTATCAGGAATGTAGCTTAAGGGTCTTGGGGTAATTTCCTTTTTGCAACACTGCAACTCATAAACGGTATATGCCTGCAGGGATCCCTATCAGTTGATGGAGTTTTCAGAAACTCAAAATTCATATGGTCAAGACCATATGATTAAGTTTTTGAAAACTTAGAGCTTATGAATGGTTATGGTACAGAAATTTACCCTTTTTTCACTGTAGTGCAATCTCATAGTTGGTATATAGGGGTATGGAGGTGCAGCCCCCCCCACATGGGGGGTATAGGGGGGCTTGCCCTCTGCAAAAATGTAAAAAGTAGATTTTTTTTTGTTTTTTTGTTTTTGATGTTCAGGTTTTTGGAATCCTGATCATATGGTCTTGTCTGTATGAATTTCAAATTTCTGAAAACTTGATCATGTGACATAGATCCACCTGCAATCATATATCTAAGGATAAACTATCTATATGCAGTACATTTCTTATTCAAAGTGTGCCAGTGTAGTATCAGTGAATTACACTAAATATGCAGTTTTTTATTTGTTTTTATGTGAAGAGTTATTTTTCAGTCCAGAATTATATGCTACATTTCAAGTTTATCGAGCCATACACCTATTATCTTTATATGCATATCCATATTTGATATTTGAAGTTCTTTTTGGTTCATAATTCAAAGTACTTTTCAGTTTATACAGTCATTTTTTTTGGCCTGTTTGCTTCTTTAATCAAGCAAACTAATTTATTATGCTTATCAATTACAATCTATGCAGTCCTCATGCATGGTGTGATTGAAAACTCTGCTGATGGCTGGTGGTTCCCTTCCATTCATCTGCAATTCTCCTAATGATCCATATCAAGTCAATCCAATCTCTGCAGTTACTGCTTTCTAACATTACAATTCATTTCACAGTACTTAACTTCCTGTAATCTGGAATCTATCTCTCCGTCATTTTATAATGCACATTATGACAATGTACACAAAATACTCAAATCTTACTACAAGTCTGAATACCAAAACCAAACACAATAACTTTGTTTCCACTCCCCCCTTTACATTTCACAAACTATACTTCTTTCTTTATCTCCAAGCTATAGCAGCCCATTTCCCCAATATACTTTTATAGACTTGTGTGTGATTGTATATATTAAGACACAGTGGGGTTCCCAGTAGCAAGCACTCCCCAATGTGTGATGCAAATTGCAAGAAATTGCCACCCACTTTAAAATATCTGTTATTTGAATCTGTTTAACATTTGTTAATTTATGTCTAAAGCAGTTTAATTTATGTGTTAAGTGGGTTTCCTTTATGTAGTGCTTATTAATAAAAAAGCATTTGTCAATGTTTTGTAAAATATAAAGTGAATTTATCTAAATGGAGTTTGGAGAAAAACTATCTAAGGTATGTATATTTTATTAGTACCACTAAACAGCTTAAATAAAAAATAAACTATCTTCCCCTCTCCCGCTTTGTGATTCAAAAAAATATAGCGTGTTATCACCAGCCACAAAACTAAAAATACAAAAAAGAAAAAAATCTCTGCTCCATGTTATCACACTGACGTCATGTTGCCATCTCACCTTTACAGTTTAGTAGTCACTTCTGTCCTATATGTCATTAAAAAACATGGCCATCTACTATGCAAATAAGCAGATGCTATTATTAAATGGCTCACACTGAGAGCTGCAATGAACTTCAGTTTTAGTTGTTATTATTAGATGTCTTTTACTAATTCTTGCATGATAATGCAAAAATAAATGGGCCTCAAATCAGGGACAGCAGTGAGATGTTTATAATGATGCATTATGTCTTCCAAAGACTTTAGCAGCCTTAATAAAGGCATGTCCATTCCTTGCCCACACTTGTGCAAACTTCTATGGTGTGTCCTAATGTAAACAATAGCCAACTTTGCTTCTGCTGTCACAGCCCTTTCATTTCTTCTCATTATGTTTCCTGTCTTTTTCATGCTTTCTACTTCATATACCCCTTAATGTAAATCTTTCCGCCAATCCTCTTCTCATCCTAGCGACTGGTAGTTGGTTATTTGTTTCCATTTGTGCCAGTTTTTCCAAAAATCGTTATCCTCCTTTCTCCTCCTCGACTCTTTTTCTCTGACTCTGCTATCTTTTTCAACATTTTTCTATCTTACCTCTCCTTTTCTTCCCATTAGTGGTTCCTGCTTTTGCATTTTTTTTGTTATTGCTTTTCCCAGTTGTCATTATTACTCCTACTATTTATCTGCTGTCTGGTGGTATCCTATTGTCATAACGTAACAACTTTTTTATTTCCCCCACTCTGGAATCATTTCCTTTACCAGTTACTGCTTATGTCTTTCATAGCCTTCAGACATCTTACAGTGACATAATGACATATGCCTACATGCCTGACACCTCCATCTAATCTCCAATCTCCCCTAAATGCATTTGCCAGTTTTGCCAGAGTATCAAAATACTTATGGAGGCATTTCCAAGCATATATTTTAAATCTCCATGTATTAGACACACATCTAGGTAATTTCAAAATACTATCCCATTCTTTTTCTTCATCCATCGTCTTTAGCATCTTTTCTGCTATTGCATTCTTCTCCTTCCTTCACCTCTTAATCATGTTTTTCCAATTTTCAATAATCCTTTGGTTGACTTTCCTTCAGTTCTTTTCAAGTCTATTTCTTTAACTATTTCTGGAACTGCCTTCCTTACATCCTCTTCTATTTCCTTCATCTTACTCTTATCCTCTGATAATCCTCTCCCAGACTGCTCTCCAACTGAAATTTTTCATTAATTTCCTCCCACACTTTCAGTTTTTCTTCTATTAATATTTGAGGCCCAAACTTTACCTTATTGTTTTTTTTTAACCGGGTCTACCTGATATGGTCGACAGTTCATTTGGTCGAAACTCATTTAGTCGGCGGCTCATTTGGTTGACAACCAGTATTCAAGGCACTTAACAGGGATTTGCCCCCCTCCCCAAAGTTGTGTGACCCTGGAGTTGATATATACAGTTAGCGGGGTGTGTGGGGGGGTAAAGCTCCCCACTAATAATCATTTAATAGTTGTTTAAAACATGAAAATACAACAAAAACTAAACATTTTAAATGAATACCCCCCAAATATATAGTTCTCCTCTCTCATCAAAATAAACAGGCAGCTAAGAGGGCTAATTAAGTCCAATAAATCCAATTTTTAGGTCCAGATAGCCTCCCAGGCAAAATACAACCATAAGGCCTTCTTCAGCTATGTCAGCAACCTCAAAGGCAGCATACAGCAATGTGCTGAACTGCTGGTTAATGATGCCAAATTCACTGAACCAGGAGAATAGAGCAAACTGTTGGCTGACAAATTCATTTTGAGCTTTACCTCCCATTCACCCTCAGCCACCTCCCAAGATATACCTTCAAACATATTCCCTCCAACTATAAAATGAGAGCATGTTGAACTCAGCCTCAATGAGCACCAATAATATCCCATGATGCCTCATGAATAGTCTAAAATATGACCTATCAGGGCCAAAGGAGTTATTATTTAACTATAATCTTAAAACAAGCTTCATACTACGAGAATGGAGAGATGCAACAGTCATCCCTCTTCATAAGGGCAGACCGTCAACAGATCACAGAAACCACAGACCCATTAGTCTGACTAGTTTTACATGCAAAAGCCATGGAAAGAATTGTCATGGAAATGATCAACAAAGACATAGAACACCTTCACACACTGGATTCATCCCAGTTTGGCTTTGTCAAAGGAAGATCATGCCTACTAAATGTGGTGGACTTCTTTGAGAAGGCCACCAAGCAATGGATGAGAATAAAACAATGCATACTGCCTACCTTGACTTGGCTAAGGCTCTGGCATTGTTAACAAACTTACAGAATTAGGCATAAACCCCTGTATAACACACTGGATAGCCAGCTGGCTCACAAATAGGACCCAGGAAGTTAGAATTGGTGAGACCACCTCCTGAAAGAGGCCAGACATCAGTGGAGTCCCTCAAGGATCTGTGCTGGGCCCATTCCTCTTTGGCATAGGCCTCTGATTAACCAAGGTTGCAGATGATTATAAACTCTGAGCAGTCATGGAATCCCCCCGAGATAATAACATTTTACAAGAGGGTCTAACACAGACAAATACTTTCACACCTATAGCTGACTGTAACACATTATTGCCACTTCTGCCATTACTTTTACTCTCATGCCATACTACTGCCCATAATACTTGATCCTACGCATTAACATAGTTTACTCTTGCATATAGTTAAGGGGTTTTGTATGCAATTAATGGAATGGCATTGTCCTATGTTTCAACTTTGTCTTTTACTTTTGTATGTATCAACATTGTTCTTTTACTTATGTATGTAATACTGTGAAGCTTATGTATGTAATACTGTGGAGCTTTTCTCCCCGAGCCTCCACTGAAAATGGGGTCTTCCTAGGCCCAGTGGACTTTCCAGGTCAACAAATGCAATAAATAAATAAATAAATGACTGGTGTCAAAGCCATGGCTCAAAATTCAATACAAAGAAATGCATTATAGTACCTTTTGGGAAGTCAGTCACCCAAGGAAGTTGTGTCATCAATAAAACACCCCTAAGTGTTGACCACTACTCAGGAAACGGGGAACACATGTAGACATTACCCTGGCCTTCAACCAACATGTATCCAAGGTATTAAAGAAATTCTTCTGTGTTGCTCAACTTATAAGTAAGTGCATGGATCTAGGACTAGGGAAGTCATTGTATCACTATACTTGGCCCTCATCAGGCCCATCATTGAAGTATAATGTCCTGTTTGGTATGTACCTGACCAGACACATGCAGCAGCTGGAGAGTCCACAGAGGTTCCTTACAAAAATAATATAGGGAATAAACACAATGTCCTATATGGATCAGCTGAAAGCCTTGTCACTATACTCAGTCTTCTACTGACTGCTGAGAACTGATCTATTCCATCTCATATAAGGCATCCTAGAACCCCCTTCTGATGAACCTTTTGCACATCCACAAAGCAAATAGCATCAGAAATACTAGATGTAAAGACCAAATTTTTGCTTGTAACAAAAAAGGACATGTTGGAGAGACAGATATGTATCTCAGAGAATTCCCTTTCTCTGGGACAGGCTTCCCATCCATGTGAAACAAAGCCCCTCCCTAATCCTATTAAGCATAACCTGGACCATTGGATGGAAAATCAAAAATTCACCCCTGGTCTGGCACCCACATCTATGATGGACAAGAGGTAGTCAGTAAATTATGTTGTAACCAGCATCACCCCTACATAAACATCTGAAACATATAACTTGTGGGACACATTTGGATTGCACAGCTAGGCTTATAAAGGCCCTAGTGGTTGTTAGTCTAATACACACCTATGAAAAAAACACTTGCTATTTGCATATTTTTGTGTTGAACACACTTTTAAACAGCTCATAAAAAGGTTTCCAACAGTTCACATTTACAAAAATCAGAGTAATTCAGTGAAAAAAATACTGACACCGCTTCTGGATATGTCTAAGAAGCCAGTGACTTATAACACTACCTCTGTAATTATAAGCAGAAAAAAAATCATGTAACATGTCTAGACAGTGTCATATTATATGAACTAAAACTACATTGTGAATAAAAGATATTAACATACTGAAAAACAAACTCACCTAGTATGTACAGCCCCATGACAGCCACTTTAGGGTATATTACCTTAAAACACAGTAAGAAACCAAGTGATTCTGATGCATTATAAAGGTCAGAATAAGAAGATATGCTGAAAGTAATATATTTGTAGGTTCAGGGTGGAGTTTTTCTTTAAAGATTTAAAGATGATTTGGGAAATGCTCCTCAGAAAATAAAATGACTGCAGAATCTTGTATAGCCGAATAATGCTGAAGACACTTGTAGGATGCACTAACTTTCATTAATTTAGGCATGCAGAATGTTGAAAAGGGATGTCAAAATGTAACTTCCTAGACAACACAAGAAGTAACTGGTTCTGGGTGATGTGAAGTTGAGGTCACAATCACTCAGTTTGCAAACTTAACACTTCTGGTATTCCTTGTACAACACTATACTGTGTAGTTATCAGGTGTGCAAGCGACCATTAACCTTTCAAAAGACTCATCTGTCTAGTGAGAATTTTTATGGTCAGCCATTACCAACAAAGATAGTCTAGGCGTAGAGGGCCAAGAATCAAAAGCAGCCATTTTCTCATGTGGAAGGTAAAAATCTGGCAAGAAGGTATGTGTTATCAACATCTGGATTTCTGCATGCATAATAGTAAAAAATAAGCAAACAAAAATAAATAAGTATATTTAAAAATTATTTGTGAGGATGTTCCTCTTTGCCATCTCCAGCCCAGATGATGTGTTGTATAACACATATAGTGGTATGAAAACACTGTTTGCTTTTTTTACTGGTTACTCTACACGAGTGTGAGAGCATTTAAGAAGACTGAAATGGTATGCAGCATATCAAAAGGCCCTGTGGAGTTAAATGTATCCGAACTGATGATAAAGCACCAGGGGTTAATGGTCATTGCCTTCTGTAATTGCACTCAATACAGAATGAAACTGAGATACTTGCTAGTCTGCAGGGAACACACATTTCGAGATATTAAGCTTGCAAACGTTTCAAGAAGAGAACTGCTAAGGGACCCAATCTGTGTACCGTATGCAACTTTCAAGAAACATGCCAGGAAATCTTTACTAAAGCTCAGATACTACCTGCCTCTGTTAATCAGTCTACATGTTTAGTGTCACAAACAGATCTGAAAAGAATGTAAAGAGAAAACAAATGTAAAGGATGCTTATACTGTCAGCCACACAAGAATGTAAATCTCTCATAGTCTAACAATTAGAACACAAATGATTAGTTAATTTTGCTATTTTAAAATAATTCTTGTATCACTTTAACTAAAATTATTATTTGCTTTTGGAAAATATCACAGACAGAAATCCAATATCACTCATTGTGAATCAGTGACTACAACACATCATCTTGTATCTACTTATATAGATAAATGAATTACTCTTCTTTTGTTGATTGGCTGAGATTGTTTCATTCTTATTGGGCCCTCCCTGCCACTAAATATGCCATGAGGACTTTGCTTCGTCTGTCTCCATTCTATCACTACATAATGCAGACTAGTAATAACCATCTCCCACTACATAATGCAGACCAGTAATAACCACCCCCCCTCCTTCTTAGAAAAGTGAATTCTGTTTATGACTGGCATGAAACAGAAAAGTCCAGAAAGTCATCTACTCATCAAATGTATTAAATTTTATTCTTATGCCTGCCAACAACTATCCTCTGACTGCCCTTGTCAATTTGCTTGTTGACTTTGGTCAAGTTATTTTAAAGACTTTTTAGTCTTCGATGTGATTGCACATATTTCCATATGTTTTAAAAGATGCTTTGATAGCTCATTCTCAAGAATCCATCTTTAAGTCTAGGTAGTGTTGAAAATTATCACCAAAACTATAACCTTTGAGAAAGTAGTTCCGATTTAGTTTGAATCACGTTTAACAATCCATGATCTTCTATCAAAATGTTAGTCTTGCTTCAGGAGAGTGCTCTTATTAGAGTACTAAATGGCCTTCTTGTGACTAGAGATCAAAGGTGTTACTTGGCTTTGGTCCTTCTTGACCTCCTAGCTATATTTGACACCACGGAACATAAGATTTTGTTGGAGCACATGTGAAATTATGTTGGTCTTTCTGCCATATTTCTTGAGTAGTTTGCCTCTTATTTTTCAGGCTGTTCCCATGTGGTTGTCTCTGGTATTAACTCATTTTCAAATGATTCCTTTTTTGTGGTCTTCCACAGGGTTCTGTTACTGGTACCTTGATAATCAGTGTACATGTTCTGCCAGGAGATGTCATCAAAGTGAACGGCTTAAATATCATTCACTGCTGATGATACTCAGCTGTACATATTCTGCTGTCAGGAATGTGTGTCTTCTCTCACGTAACTAGAAGGAAATTTGGGGAGCATCCAAATTTGGAGGCGGAGGAGTTGCCTTTGCTCACTTCACTAAAATCCTAATCGCCACAAGACCTGAAGTACAACTGTGTAGCAAACAAACCCAGGAAACAAAATATAAAATGATACACTTTCATAGAGAAAGATGTTGCCAATAAAGTTTATTGTGACAAAAAAAAATTAAAAAAAGTAAAACCATTTAGTGTTCTGTTCTTTTTATCAACATAACTTCATTAGACTGCTTTAAAGCAGTGATTGATATAGCTTAAATAACCTTTGTTATTGCATGATCATAGATATCAAAAGAATCATGAACAGAAGGTTTTGTAAGTTAAAATAAAAATAAGTAATTGAATGAACAATTACATTCCATAAAACATGTTATGACCTAAGTAGGTAGAAAGCATGTTTATGTTTCAATTGTATCATTTGTAAAACACTTTTAAAATGAAATATTTCATTTAACTTTGCATTTTGCAAGAATCTAATAAATTCCGCCAATAATTCTCATTATCTCCAGGAATAAATTTAAGTCTTCACCACTAACATGAATCTGGACTTGTTCAGATATATAAAATCCAAATTTTCTTAAAACTAAAAGAAATAACTGGGCATATGTTCAGTATAGTATTTTATTGTGGTAAATGTCATGGGCTTTAGTCCCAGTTTCATAGGTTCATAGGTAGGTACTAGGCTATCTGCCCAAGGGCATTTATAAGCCTAGCCAGAGTGTGTCAGCTTTTGCCACCCCATTGATTAATTAACTGAGCCTCTGTCAAAAAGAGCCAATGAAGTGATCCCAGGGGTGTATTTTCTGTTACCCATCCACTCATCAAGGTTTCTCTTGAAGAGTGTTAGTGAATGTAGTTAGGAATTTTGTTCCAAAGCATGGGGAGCCTCTGTGACAGGAATCTATCCCTCCAGCATGTTTTATTTATTGTTGTGGCGTGGTATAGCTCACTAGAGCGAGTGGCTCGCAGTGACTTGGATTTCTTTAAGTGGAGCATGTCCATCAATTCTGAGTTGGACATGGCTTTGTAAGTCAGGCAGAGATCACCTTTGAGTAAGCGATATGCCACTGAGTACAGCTGGAGTGTTTCCAGTCGGACTGCATAGGACATATGTTTGAGGCCAGTAATCCTCTTGGTGAGGTACTTTTATGGTCTTTCCAGCTGTTGGAAGTGTCTTGTGAGGTACATCCCAAATGGGGTATTGTACTCTATGATGGATCTGATGAGTGACGAGTAGAGGGGCACTATAACCTCTTTATTTCTAGATGCAAACCCTTTAGTAATTAGATGGGCTACATAGAAGGATTTCCTAACTACTTTGGCAATATGATTGTCAAAGGAGAGATTACTCTCTACCTGGGTCCCTAGATCTCTTATTACCTCTTCTGTATTAAGGGAGCTGCCACCTATGTGGTAATTCATGGGTGCTTTGTTTTTCCCAAATGGGATGACTATGCATTTTTTAGCATTTAGCTTGAGACTATGACTTTGACACCAGGTGTCCGTCTCAGTAAGGCCCTTTTGGAGAATGTCCGTGTCAGCCGGAGAGTCAATTATGGCTCCCAGTTTGCAGTCATCAGCGAACATGGTTAGCCATAGTCCTCCTGTGTTTTCCTGTACTTCTGAGAAGTATATGCTGAACAGTTGGGGTCCCAGGACCAGGCCTTGTGGGACACCACTTGTGACTGGTTTAGAGTCGAACCTAGAGCCCACTATTCTTACCGTGTGAGTTCTGTCTGTAAGCCAGTTGGCAACCCATCTCATGACGTAGGGGTTTATGTTCAGGCTGGTGATTTTTTCTATAATTCCCATGTGGGGAATGGTGTCAAAATCCTTGGCGAGGTCAAAGTAGGCTGTGTGAACCAAATTCCCCTCATCTATGGGCTTGGTGACTGTCTCGAAGAAGTCAACCAGGTTTGGTAGGCATGATCTGCCCTTAACAAACTGAACTGGGTTGGGTCAAGTGTTTGGAGGTTCCCAATGTCTTTGTTAATGAGTTCCATGATGATGTGCTCCATAGCCTTGCAGACCAGGCTAGTCAGGCTTATGGGGAGATAGTTACGAGGGTCAGTTGTGGCCCCTCCTTTGTGGAGCAGAATAACCTTTGCTGTGCGCCATTCTATGGACACGTAGTCTATGGAGATGCTGAGGTTGAACAGTGTGTTTAGGTGGGGGGTTAGTTCGTTCTGTAGTTCGTGCAAGATGCAGCCTGGGACACTACCTGGCCCCATTGACACTGTGCTTTTGGATTTTGAAAGGGCTGTTTTCACCTGTGCATCTGTGACTTCCGGGACACTACACTTTTTCAGTATTGTTGTGGGCCCTTTTGGGGGTGAGAGGGGGGGTGAAGTTTGCACTGAATCTATCTGCCAGGATGTTGGCAATATCAGTAGATTTAGTATATTTTGTGCTATTTTGCACTAGCTCAGAGCATATCTGTGAGCTGCCACTTAGAGTCTTGACATAGCTAAAGAAGGCTTTGTGGTTATCTTTCGAATCCTTGGATATTTTTCTTTCAAAGTTAGCCTTGGATGATTTTAAGAGGGACCTTAGCTTCTTACAGATTCTGATCAGGGATGTCTTTCCTTCTTGGGATTTGCTGTTTTTCTGAACTAGTTTCCTCCTTCTACTGTATAGCCTGTTTATGGCAGGGGTCCATCAGACTGGTTTCCTTCTCTTAGGGGAGTGAGTCTTGGTTTTGCTAGGGATGGCACAATCCATGCATCCCTGTAGGTGCTCATAGAGTGCATTTGTAAAGGCTCCTGCATCTTGGACACTTTTATCCTTTAGCATGGGTGTTGTGAAACTTACCATCTCTGTATTAAGTAAGGTGAAGTTTGCTATAGAAAAGTTTTTCACTGTGGTGTCCTTGGTTGGGGGTGGTGGTGTGGTGTGGACATCCAGAGTGATTAGTTTATGGTCTGATCTAACCAGTGACGGGTTGACCTCCAGTGGGGAACACCTGTCGCCCATGTTGGTGATGACCAGGTCCAATATGTTTTCACCTCTGGTAGGGGAGTTTACCAGCTGATCCAGGGCATTTGAGTTGATAAATTCCAGGAAGTGCTGGACCTGGGAGTTTGTACTTGAGTAGTTTTCCCAGTTAACAGTAGGGTAATTGAAATCACCCAATATCAGGATGTTCGGTAGGACCTTCATGTTTTCTAGTGTCTCCAGAAAGGCTGAGTGGTGGTCCTGGGTCATGGAGGGTGATCTGTAGCAGGCCAAAATTTGCATTGCAGATTTGCCCAATGTTAATTGCACATGGATGTTCTCAGAGGTATCATGCGGCGCCTCTAACCTGGTGGTGTAGGTATCCTTGATGAATATGGATACACCCCCTCCTTTTGTGTTTCGTTCCATGTTCTGTGGCTGAAATGTGTGGTATGAGTTGTAGCCCGGTAGTGCTGGGGTGCTCTGTGGAGCCTTGAACCAGGTTTCAGTTACTGCACAGATGTCGACGTTCTCCATACTGAAGAGTGCTTTGAGCTCATGCATTTTGAGATTTAAACTCCTGGCGTTGAGTAGCATAACCCTTATTTTTTTATTTGTACTGTTTACAGAGGTGGGTTTGACTTTTGAGCCTTGCCTAAAAAAGGCACTATGGGGGCAGCAAAAGCCATGGCCAGTATTCAAAAGCCTAGGGGTGACAGGTGAAAACCATCTCTTGCGAAGCAACAAGGTTTGTCGAGCATGTTGTCCCAGGCTGACAGACACTGGATCTCCTTTGAATGACAACAGAAGCTTAGCCAATTGTTGAAATTGATCATTTTTTCTTTATAGTGTGGTATCATTCTTGGTGAGGGCAGGATGCTACTCAGGGTCAGGGTCATACCCGCCTGGGCTACATGATCAGAGAGCTCTTCCATGTCTCTTTTCATATAGTCCAGGGAGGTACGTCTCAGGTCATTCACACCAACATGAACAATGACAGAGTCATATTTGTGCTTGTTCTGGAGTGACCTGAGTGCTTGCGTTATGTGGCGGATTCTGGCTCCCAGACAGGCAGCTAACAGTAACCTTCTCCTTGTCCAGCCTAGTGAGTGGGACGTCAGTGTGCCTGACTATAGAATCACCTATTACTAGGGTGTTAGGTATGTTATTTTGCCTTAAGGGCTGTGATTGTGCGGCACACTGATTTTGTGTTTTATGTGTTGTCTGGTTTGTGACGGGAGGTGCAGTTTTTTGGGTGTCTACTTTGGAGGTCTCTGATGCTTTTGCTGGTTTTTATTTAGAGCCTCTGAGTATGAGTTTGTGTATTTATGTGTATTTTTTGCTAGTGCTGGTTTAGTATGTCTATGTGAGGCTGGAGATGTGGTGCAAGTGTTAACCTTCTCCTCATGACTGCCTGTTCCATTGTTGGGTGGAGAGAGCTTAGCCTCCAGTTTAGCTATATAATTGCATCTCTTGCATATGTTAATGTTTTTGTGTTAGGAGGAGAGGGTTTTCTGTGTACATGAGGCAGTTGTAACATTGCCTCAGGATACCCAGGTTCACCAGCTGGACTGGAGAGTATACCTAAAATTGCCCTTTGGTCATGCCTGAATAGTAGGGTGAGCTGCTTAGTCATTTGGTTGGTGAGGGGTAAATAATGGGCCTTGCCCTGCTGGGCAATCAAGTGTCAGGGTATATTAGTGCTTGCTATTAGGTCTGAGCAAGTCCTGGACTGTAGGATGCTTTTTAAGTGCTTAGGTTGAGAGTTAGACTACTTTCAAGGGAAAAACTGAAGTGGAGTCGGGAATAATTTAGCCTTAGCTAACTGGCGCTGCCCGGATGTGCAAAACCGTGCAAATGCATTTTTTACAGCAGGGAAATGAAAGAGATATAAATTAGCCCAAAATGGCCTATAAACTACTAACTTCTGGGCTGGAACCACTCCTCCAGGGACAGATGGCTGCTCAAAGCTCCCTCTCTCACAGGTGAACAGAGAAACCTCCTTCTATCCAAGTAAGGTATGGGCAACTCAGAAACTTGTAACACTGCCCTGAATTCAGCACTAGTCTGAAAACTGGACTATACTAGCTTAGAAAGGTGGGAAACAAGGAAAAATGTTTTTAAAAAGATAAGGCAAAAACAGTAAAAAATACACTTAAAACAGCTTTAGATGACTACAAGCAAGCAGAAAAGGCTTTTAAACAAATTACCCAATTAACCAGTAAAACAATCTCAAAACTGAACCCTGTTCCTGTAGTCTTCAATCAGACAAGTTCTAGCTGCACACTCCTGCCACTGGGGTGCAGGGGAACCTTCTCCAAAAAAGAAGGCCTGGATTAGTGCTCAAGTTATACAAACAAAGCTAGATTCAGCAGGCCTGAATCTAGTTTATGCAACAGCAAACAAGGCACACCAATTGCAGTAAGAAACAGTTCAAATATGCATGCACTATAAGCCTCTAACCAGAAATTCCCAGCTCAGAAGGGCAGAGTCCAGCCTCTCCTCCCTCCTTCACAGCCATGATCTCTGGTTTCATGTAACTTTCACAGGTTGCTGCTTGCTTTCAGATGTGAATATGTGTGCAGACAAAGTGCGTCAGCTATGCAGAAACAGTAGAGCTGCCAACTGCTACTAAACACATATTCATATTTGAATAGGCTAAGTGCAGTAGCCATTTGGAGGAAGTGGAAAGGGTGGTAATTTATACTAGTTTAAGTTTAAGCAAGGATTGGGAGGAGAATTTGAGTTTAGGGAACAAGAAAATAATTTAGGTTTGGGGAGTGAGATGTTGATTTTAGAGTTTTGGAGTAACTGGGGAATTTTTAGAACTAGAGGAGAATTTTAG
Source organism: Protopterus annectens (assembly GCF_019279795.1). Lineage (NCBI taxonomy): Eukaryota > Metazoa > Chordata > Ceratodontiformes > Protopteridae > Protopterus > Protopterus annectens. The sequence continues at coordinate 813,803,179 of NC_056734.1, read as the reverse complement.
GATTAGGGTGATATCAGAAAATTCAGGTTTATGGAGTAGGAAGAGGGTCTTCGGGTTAGAGAGTGAGAAGAAGAGTTTTAGAGTCAGGGAATATTTGGGGAATTTAGGTTTAGAGAACAGGACGGGAGTTGTAGGCTTAGAAAGTAATCAGGGAATTTGGTTTAGGTAGCAGGAAGGGAGTTTTAGGTTTTGGGACAATCAGGGAATTTAGGTTTATGGAGCAAGGTCAGTGTTTTGGGGTTAGGGATTGATCAGGGAAATTGGGTTTAGAGAAAGGAAGGGTAGTGTCAGGGATAGGGAATGAAAGAGGAGTTTTAGGTTAGGGAGCGATCAGAGAATTTAGGTTATGAGAGTGGTGGAAGGTTTAGGGCTAACAAGCAAGTTTTCAGGATAAGATTAGGGACTGTCTGGGAGTTTTAATGTTAGAGTCATAATTTGGTGAGGACTTTATAGTTAGCTAGAATTGGGTTGTGGGAGGGTTATGTAACTTTTGAGGATAAGACTAACAGGAGATGGTGCTTGTCATTTCGAGCAAGTGGCTACAAACAAGCCAGCCACAATTTCCTAGCATGTGAACTCTTGTAGTAGAGCCATTTTACTTGTAGTTCAAATAGCATACTCATGTCTGTGTATCTGGTTTGGAAGTTTTGTGCTTGCCTTGCCCACATAAAATGACTAACAGCCAGGGTATTCTTCAATGAAAACTACATTAGTGAAGTTGCAATTCTAATGTCATTTAGAGGTATATTTTTTTCTCAGAAAGACTAAAGAATTAGAGGGTGTTAGATAGATACTTTCAGTATTTACATAAACCACAGCTGCAAGTAACCAGTTTGCAGATATTTTGCTAACCCCAGTATTGGATTTGTTTTCTAAAATATTTTTTTAAGTTATTACTCCTTTTACAAGAAACAGAAGCCCTTTGCCACTATTTCATTAATCTCTTTATTGGCCACTAATATTCTCTATTAAAGCTGTATGATGTGCCTATTATTATAGGCATCTGTACTGTAATGAAAGACCATGATAAAATGCTATCTTTATTATCTTTAACATACATTTAATTTAAAGAATTTCTATGGCCTGCTGTGATTACCTGATTTAGTCAAAGATATAGAAATATCAGCCATGTGTGTGATCAAATTAATTAAGATTAATTCAGCTAATCATGTGGAGTAGCCTCTTCTCAACAGTCAAAAATCTGTTAGCTAAAAATTTTGTTATAAAAATCGCCATCACTGGTGTTGAAATTGGAGGCTCTAACTTCATAGCTTTTTCTGTGTTCTTTTTTCTCAAATCCAGGGAAGTGACTAGAGTAACGAATGTAAGCATTATTATCTTCTTTATGATATAATTTGGTATTAAGTTTTCCCTGCTAGTACTTTGGAAAAAATATATTTAGAAATTTCAGGCTAGCAATGCATTAGTCAGAAATGTGTTTCTCATTCCATATAAAAACTACATGAGCAATAAAGTACATATATATTTTAACCCACTTCTAGAAGGCCCTTACATGCATATGCAGACTTTCCCACTAAGCCATAAACAGACTTAAAAAATATGGATGCCAGTGCACCCGCTATAGCCACACCACTGACTTTTTAGTATTGTACATATATTTTGTCATAAAAACCCTGCCAGTTTGCCCTTTATCCAGTCTATACCACTGTCCTGGGAAATAGCTGTGTACATTGCAACCACATCCATTGTCACTGTATCATTTATACCCAGGTTCATATGTTTCTTAATAAAATCTACTGAGTATAATATAAAAGACAGACTAGTCTTTACAAAGCCTTTAAGCATATATTCATGAGAGATGATAGTAGGTCTTAAAGGGGAACCTTGAATGCGTTTATTTAACTTATGTATACCAAAAGTAGTATGTAATCTTGATTCATTTACTTTTAAACCTAAAAGTATAACATTTATAGACTGATAAATGTGGAATCTAAATAGCACTTCATATAAATCACTGGTTAAAGAGTAGTTAAAAACTTTATTTCGGTCTCAATAATTCAGTGGAATAAAGTTTTCAATTATTCACCATGTATCTGTTTCTTGTATGTTTATTACTTTTATATATTCTGCAATGCTGGAGTGTAATAACCTATGCTTTTCCAGTACCTCTATGGTATACATAGTGTCTTTATCAGGTTGAAGACCCAAATAAAAAGAGCATGCAAGCAAACAGATAAAGGGCTACTTTTGATGCTCTTTACTGGCACAACTTTACTTTCATTTTCTTAGGAGTCAACTTTAAAGCATTATTAATCAATAATATGACACATTGGTCTGAGGTGAATAATGGCAATAGATCACAGACCAGACATGTATATCACTATTACTAGTTTACAACAACTCTTCCTCACCATAATGCATGACCTTGGGCTTTAGCAAATCACATTTGTCTTGCCTATTTTTTTTTGTCTATAGTCTTCCAATTATTCAGACTCTTGAGTTTTTCTAAGTGCCCAGCATCTGTAGCTTCAGTGGTGATGATGATGATGATTTCATTAACACTGTACTCTAGGCACGCCTTGGAGGAACTGATAGCTGGTACAGAAGCTATTCCAAACATTATTTTTACAGCAGTAGAGGTCCTTTATTGGATTGATTATTATGAACACCTTTGAATCTCTTTTCATTTCCATGTAGAGGTAGGCCTCCACTATGTCCACCATTGAAAAACATTGCCGACATAACAGATTGGCAAAAAATCCTCAGTTTTAGTAAAAGATATTGTTCTGCTTGCAGTACTGAGTTAACTGTTACTTTCAAAGTCCAGCAAAGTGCAATATTGCCATTTTGTTTTCTGTTACAGAAAACCAGGTTTACCAATAGGCTCCATTATGCTCTTAAATGCATTTCAACCACTTCCACTTGGTTCATCTCCTTTGCAACCAACAGCTGGTTATCATAAGGTACTGGATGACCCTTATGAAAACATGAATCCATATTTTTAAGCAAAATTTGCCCCTTAATGTGTTGCAAAATACCAGTGCCACTTTTGAATACAGGAGCAACATTGTTTTAATATTAATTCCAACTGTATTCAATTGTTTAATGTACAGCAGGCTCAGCTTTAATAAGTCTAGTACTTCTGTTTGTTCATTATACACCACTGTTACTGGCAACACTCACACACAACTTTTTTTCACCAGCGCATGTTTCTAGAAGAATGGAAGAGTCAGCATTTTTAATGAAAAAAATGTTTTATAGTCATGTGAGACATTGCTAAAACAGCTGACCATGTGTCCAATTCCATTTTTGCTACATGATCACTTAACTTTGGCATAAACCAACTTGTCTGTCCCATTTATGTTAAATATATCCAGACTGGCCAATGTATATATGATCAAAACTTTTAACAACATTATATACATTACTCAGTTTACTATAAGACATTTTATATTTTCCTTACCACTGTGGTAAGCTCACTGACTATGACCTGTCTTATGGAATCTCTGCAACCTTCCTTTTTGAATTTAAGATGGGACCAGTTCCTGCAGTAAAAGCCTGGCTTCTGATTTTTCCTTTTAACTTCCACCATTTTGATTACATTACTAACTTTAACTCTTCCCCATAAGTCTAGACTGTCTCTGATTACAGTTTTCATTAACATTGTAATTTCTACTGATCATTTAAATGTTAAATATGCCCCAGATAACAGTATGTTTTGAATTCATTTCTGTAGAATTCCATATTTCAATCATGTAAGGCATTTTTAAACCCATACCAAACTGACAGTATTTTCATATATTTTTTAATTCTGCCCCATAGGCTGCAATAATCTCTGCTTCATTTTCAGCATGCTTGTGGAAGCTGAAATATTCCATGATTAACAATGGCTTCGGGGGCAAGCAGTCCTGTTTCTCTTGCACTAACTCATCAAACCCTTCATCAGCAGATCATGTCTGGAAGTATGCAGAAGGCTATATGCTTTTGCTGCCATGGCTGTCCAAAGCACAGGCACATGTGCATCATTAGATGTGTCATTTGTAGCAAAGTACTGTTGCAGTATCTCAGCATGTTTTCTGTAAAAATGATCAGACTTCTCAATTTTACCAATAAATATCATGTCAGCAGCCTCATTTTCCTGTGTTACACTACCACCTTGGGCTGTCTTTATTTTTGCAGTTACTTGACATCTTGCCATTTTCATATCTCATTCTAGTTATCACTTCACTGTCGTTAGTGGTTTGAAGACACAAAAAGAACAAGAGGACAAGGAAATGGGTAAAATGTGTCACTACTTCTCAATGCTCTTTACTCGTGTAGCTTCACATTTATTCACTCAAGAGCAAAGCAGAACAAATCATAAGTTGTTACTAATCAACACTACAGCAAATCAATCTGAGGAAGACATTGACAATAGATAACATACAAGCATGCATACTATTAGTACTAATATAAATCAATGTATTCTGCCAGTAATAGAACTTGTCAGTTAAGAATTCATCATTAGTAGACTGCAAAAGCAAGCATTCAAATCATAACCCACCTTTGTCTACCTTTGTGATGATGTGGGGTATTGCCAGCTATGTCAGGAGAAGTACGGCAGTGGATGTGTAACATATGCCAGCACAGCTAGCTGGAATTTAGTAAAGAATTATATGTTATTTGAATATCAAACTGATTTGTACAGATGCTTATGTTGAAAATGTATTTGTTAATCTGGAAGGGTATAAGTTTGAAATTGTTTTATGACTTCCAGAAGTTGCATCAGATCTTAGCAAGCTGTATGTGTGTATTATTGACACATATGTGCTAAATCCTGGAAGTTTCTAGCAGTGGGGGGTGCATGGGAACCAGAAGTCAGATGACCAGATGTATGTGATGTCATTCTGTAATCCATCACTAAAATAATGTTTAATACTAGCTGAGACTGAAGTCTCAGTGCAGTATGTTTTTGTCACGTGACAAGGAAGGACCCCTCATCTTGCCTTGCTCTAGTATTCAACCAGGGAATAGTAATTCTTTAGATCAGTCAGGAAAATATAGTGAGATTAGTTACATACTGTTTTTCTGTATCTGTGTGAATTTATTCATCTGTGTTATTTGAATATTTCCTATGATTGAAATTCTGGTGTTTATTGTAAATAGATATTTAGTATTTTCATGTTCTTTTATTATTTATTATTTAAATATATTTAAACTTTCATTGCGGCTGGTCCTTTAGAGAATATTTTAACCTTCAAGAGTGCTTATATTTATTTGGTGGCATTGTGGCTACTCTTGAAAGCCTTGCTGTTTGGTCAACATTACCATTTCAATTAATATTCATTTCACTCAGTATAATTGGGAATCCTTGCAAGAGCCTTAGAGTAGCTGACTTTTAGTCTGGGCAGAAGGGAGCATAGCTAGTAAATCTGTGCCAGCCTTTCCCAGGTATGTATGTGTGTGAAAATCAAATCTCAAAGAGTGTGTGTGTGTGTCAGCTGCTTCGAGCAAGGGCATGAAGCATTGGTTTCACAGAGAGAGTGCTGGAGAACTTGTCTTGGACACTCAGCTTAGGTCTCAACTCTATAGCTGTGCCAGAGGGAAGTCTTACTGGGGACCTGGTGGCAGACAGACAGAGAAACCCAGACCCCAGATTGAGTGTGTTCCTTGCGTGCTCTTAAGGGAAATTATATTTGATGCAGATAGCTGCACGTGGAAATACTCAGTGTATCCATTTTTGTTCCAAGTAAACGTCCCTCTCCAGTACCAGTGGTGAGGATTCAGGCTCCTTGATTACTGGCCCAGAGTGGGGACATCACAACCTTTATAATGCATAGTAAAGAATTTTGTTACACATTTAAACAAGACTTCCCTTTATGGTGTAAACAAATTATAAAATGTAGACTTAGACAACTGAGAGCTAATTTCATTTTCACAAATACTTTTGAAAGCAGAAACTGCTGGATGCAATGGTGAGTTGAAGGAGATGGGACCTGCTACATTAAGGAACTGCTTGTACCCTGACAGCCATCTAGGCTCACAACTCACCCAAAGGTGGGTGGGGAAGGCTACTGGTCATTCACAAATATTACTTGAAACATTCAGGGTGAAAAACTTTTTTCTTAAGATTCTCTATACCTGTGTAATACATTAACTACCTTGCTATTAGCTCATTACATCTGAGTGATGCCTCCAGGTGCATCTGCATTTAACTCCTACTGACGCCTGTAGGCATCAAATGTTGCTTGTTTATATTTGCATCAATAATTCCAAAATCATGCTATGTACAAGGTTTTAAAAGATTTCATCTTAAATCTTACTTAATGGCAAACTCAACTGCATTAATATTCAATCTCTATCTAGTGCAGGTAAATAGAAATTAACTATTGTTTTTATGCTATTAATTTATATAGATATTATTTTCACATTATTCTAAATATCTCAACAACCAAGTAACACAGACAAAACTTCTTAGCCTCATATGAAAGCTCATAGCTAGATAAATAAAATGCTGCTAACAGTATGTGTGTAATTTGAGTGGTTGCTGAGATATTGTAAGTTGTTTATAAAATATTACAAATGTAATAATTATTGTGTTTACTGTGGCTTATAAAATTCGGTTTAAGACCTAGAACCTAAAGAATACTACCATCATAAAAATAGTTTGTGCTGAAGAGTTTGCTATTTATACATATTTCATAACCTCTATGGTTCCAGAAATATGAACATTTGTTTGAAATGTGAAGATATAATTTGATTCTGTCAAAAGGCTTAAGCTCTGTCCATTGGAATTTACAGTGCAAACTACCTGAGCTCCATTGGAGTGAATGAGTTAATGTTAGAGCCTTGCCTCCATGCTTTTATTAGATCTATATACCTGGAGACATACCTATTTCATACATTATCATACTTGATTAGTGTTAGATGCATTTTTTAGCAAAATTATAAGTGCAAAATTACTTTATCACTTGTTTAACCTTGTTGGAGGATTTTCTCCCCAGGACTCCATTGCAAATGGACTCCTTCGGCCCAGTGGACTATCCTGGTAAACAAACTATAAAATAAAATAAAATAAATAAAAATAAATATTGTGGTGCCATGTATTATTGGCTTGCCAAGTTTTGTTATTTATGTTACTTTAACAATTTGTTAATTATTGTCATGGTCTATTTACTTTTTTACTTAATTTGTTTTGAGACTTGATTTAAGCTTATTGAATAAACAAGATCTGTGTTAAACCCAAATATCTGTCTTTTAATAACTTAATTATTTCTTGTCTGACTTGCCCAAACACTGATTGTAGACAGGACAAATGTATACCAAATTTGTTAACAAACAAATAATTGAGATATGCAACTTACAAGCAGCAGTGCATCAAAATGCCTCCTGCTTTAGCCTCACTTACAGAGGGATAAAGCCATGACTGTTTCCCAGCTGGTCCAAGTCTACCTAAAAGCCCAGGCAGTGGAACAGATATCCAGGAAGGGATATATATGAGTGGTCAGTGTTGGCTCATTCAGTTGAGAAGTGAGGAGGATGTTGGTTTGGTCTGACAGTGACAGCATCACCTGAAGGAAAACCTGAAGGTATAGTTTCTTACAAAGGACTTGAGTGGAAGGCTAGCAAAACAGTGCATGTACTTCAACAGTGCTGTGGGTGTGTGAAAGTACAGACACACTCCAGCTATACTGAATGACCAACAGAGAGATGGAGAGAGGGAGGTGCATACAGAAAGATCTGAGCCACCACCAAATAACAACACAGCACTTCTCCATCCACTAACAACATGTTACACCTCCTCAGGATAGGGGAACAAACAAGCAAAGGACAGGAGGGCTGCAGAAAGGATGATCAAAGCCATCAAACCAAGAGACTAAAAATAAACAAGCAAACAAAAACTGTCTGCTGACTTACATGGAAAAAAACGAGTGTTCATTATATCAGAAATTCTGTGGTTGACCAGAATTCCGGGACATAAAAATAGACTAAAACTGGGTAACCTGGTTAGTGCAGTTATGATGTGTATTTACTCAGAGTGCTGATACCCTTTACAAACAAAACAGTTATAAACCTCTCAAATTTAGAATTTTACAGGACAATTTTTAGCAGCTTCACAAGGTCATAGATTTTCCAGAGCTGGGCATCCAGCATCCATAAGGGACAAGAGTGCTAAAACAGAAGTGACCTTGTGGTTTTGCATACATTCATCCAGATTATAATTCAATAGAGTAAAAGACATACTTTGCTATATGTGGAGAGGAAGACAATTCCAATGATATGGTATTCTGTGTGATACATAACTCTCTCTCCAACATAGGTTCATAGATTAGTACTAGGCTAACTTCCCTTGCGAGCCATTTTAAGCCTAGCCAATTATCCCTTGAGAGACTCAAACCCTGCACCTTGTGTTTGTAAGGCAAACACCTTAACCATTAGGCCACCCTCCAGTATAATTTTGAATATTCTAGTCTTGTGAGACAGAATTTCAATTTATTTACATTAAACATTAATACAGTTTTTAAGTGGAGTTTCCAAGTAACTTCTTTCACAGATAGACCCTCTCCTGAGGTTAAAATACCTATATCTGTTTTGTTTCTGCCTATTGGGCAAGGAATCTAAGTCAGACTTTTTCTTGGATACCCCCAAACATTCTGATAGCAGTGGAGATGACACATAGTGTATTATTTCACCTGACTTCCTATCTGTGCATTCTATACTTTAGGTGAGACTCTTAAGGACAGAAGAGATAATTATGACTGGGGCACTGGAAGTAAAAGTTTTCCAGTTTAACTAAATCCAAACAGCCCAACATTCACCTTTTCCACCTATTGTGACTTTTCCTTAAGGAATAATACAATCCTGTTCCATATAACACAGGTTACTTACTAGCTGTCCTTAGAAAAACATAAAGACTTTATAGGTCCCCTGAAGATTTAACATTTCTAGAGAACCAATTCATAGTGAACTGGGTTTCCACTTGTATCTTCCTTTGATAGAAATACTGCTTCCTTTCATCCATCCCTTCTTTGATGAGTCTAAAGCTTTTCAAAAATACAAAAGCACGTTATTTGAACTCTGTTACTTATCAAACAGAAATGCAATCCATTTTTGTCTTAGTGGAACAAACCAGAGGTGTTCCAGCCTACCTCTCTAATTGTAACTGCCAGTTTGCTGCAGCTAGTCTCTGTCACTTTACAGTTTCTGCTATTCAACATATTTATGACATAGTACATGCCTCCATTCATGCTTGAGCATGCCTGTTTACACTTAAAGGCTTCCCTTTATGACATAAATCTGCATTCAGAAACTCTTTCAGACATTTAGTTGCTTTTCCTGGGTTTTATATTCAGAAAAATATATAAGGATCTAGGTGGAGAAAACATAGCTGCAGTCATACAAATAATGAATATATCCAGGTCTACTGCCCAAACAAGTTCCACTATCAAATTCTCATTTTTTCACTAAATAGAGCATAAATAATGAGTATTTCAAGCAAAGAAAGCCGTTCCAGAAAACTCAATACAAATCCCTGATTAAAGCTCACATTCAGAATTATGTTACGATCAGTGTAAGTGTCTATTAACTTGGAAAGATAGTTTTATTTGGTGCTGCCTTTATTACTGTTTGCTTATGACGTTTGATGGAGCTCTAAATCATATTTATGGGTCTGTAGATTTATTCAGGTTGTTTGGCAAGGAGTGGTTAGTAAAATATCTACTAAATACTTAACAACTTGCATTTCCTGATTATCCTTTATGCTTTCATGCATTAATAAGAGGAATGACTAAGAAACCAAATACACAGTTTTGATCATTGTAGTAATCATCAGACTACTCTCTGCCAAAAAGTCCAAAGTTAATAAACTGTCATTAAGTGAGAATCAAAAACTGTCATTCATTAGTTACAAACTTTTAACTTCATATCCAAATTTCAAAACACATTTAAGAATTGTACGTGTCATTAAGAAGTTCTGTTCTGTAGCTAATTGATTTCTATAGCTATTTCTATATTCATTTGACTTATTTAATATGAATGTCAGATCATCTTTCATTCATATCCGTCATGTACTTATTGTTATTAGATTGCCGGTCACTTTGTTAATCCTGCCACTAGCTGTGACTTAGGAAAACTGCACATAACTGCAACCTGGAATAGTGAGATGTGAAGTTGTTCAATCTCGCTGTTCATTCTTACACATGGGTTCGGAGCCGATCCATCAGCTCCGAGTCAGCCGCTTTCACAAACTCAAGGTTTTAGAGTAGCTTGAGGCCAAGTCCCTATCCCATGATGCTCTCTGTCTCACCTCAGATCTAGTTTGCCACTGCAACAGATCGGAGGTCGAAAGAGAGAGCTCGAGCCAGTATTTCTTGTTTTCTTATAATCTTGCTATCAAAAATTAGCATTTTTCTCTAAATAGAGTGTTTTTGGGCTAGTTAGCATTAGTTTGAGTTTAGGCTTTATGCTTGCCTTTTTTTCTGATGAGAATTTCATCTTTTAAGAATGGCTGCACTTAGGCCTGTTGGCCCTGCTTTTGTTGTTTGCTAAAACAGTGTTTTTCCCTATCCTATTATAACATTTTGATAGTAGATACTTTAGAAGTTAGTTAAATTGTGGTTAGCGTTATATATATATATATATATATATATATATATATATATATATATATAGATATATATATATATATGTAAAAAAAACCGATGTGTCATTTCCGACATTTCCCTTCAGACCTTTGGTGTGGATGAGTTCAGCTCCTTCCTTTGGGTTGGAGCCCACTGTGTCGGTGCCGGAGAGGTTGCCGTCTTCCTCGGAACCGGCTGCTTCCTCGCTTCGGGGTAGTGATGCCTTCGATGCTATGAGGAGGGTTATGTCTTCCAAGACTCCAATGTCATCAGGGCCTTCCTCCTCCTCCCCTAAAGTGCTGCTTTCTGTCTCTACATCACAGGTCCCTGTAAAGCATTGAGACTCAGAGCCTCAGGTAGCCCCATTGGGTGACCCATGTTCTACTGAGACCTCACCGGAAGCCCCCACTGATGAGGTTCCCAGGAGGAAGCTTTGCAAGATAAGGCATTTGGACTCCCTGCAGGAGTCTATTACATCAGACACTGATTTAGAGGAGTCAGAAGGGTCCCCAAGGTCCCCTTGGAGGATATCTCCTTTTCTGATATCCATGAAGTCCTTAAGCAGAGGGGTGACTGGTAGTCAGTTAGCCCTACTGATGATGAGTCAGTGCACCTGAAGGCCTCTGGGTCTCAACCCTCCACTTCCTGGGTGACTCCGCCCTTCGATGAACTAATGGAATTGGTTGCTCGAAGGGCGTGGGAGTCTCCTGATACTATGGAACCTGTCCCTCGGAGGCCCAACAAATTTATTACATCCCCCCAAGATAAAATGTTCCTTACCAAGGGAGTGCCGGTTGATGCCATAGTGGTGGCAGCGGCCAGCAAGAAAGAGATGTCTGAAACCTCTTCTACTGTCCATCCTCCTAATAGAGATTCCAGGATTATGGACAGGTATGGGAAATGCATCTTTAGTCCTGCGACTTTTGCTATGCGATCGCTCAACTACTTGACACATTTTACCCGTCTTCAAAGAGATCTCCTAAAAGAGCTTGGAGATACTCTGCAGGGTAGTACAGATGGTGGTGTCTCTGATAAGTTGACAGCCCAGCTTAATACCCTTAATTCCATAGTCAACTCGTCCATGCAGATAATTTCTTATGCAGCCGATGGTTCGAGTTGGGCAGCGGGTTCAGCAATAGCTCTTCGGAGACATTCCTGGATGCACTTATGCTCCTTTGTGGAAGCCTTCAAGTCTTTCTTCATTAATACCCCATTTGATGGCTCATCCCTTTTCAGGCCTAAAGTCAAGGAGACCCTCACTGGGTGTGACCAAGATGGAAAGACTCTATGTGCCGTAGGAGTCAGTTTTTCCACCCCTGCTAAACCATACCCCAAAGGGCAAAAGGGTGGAAAAATGTGGTTCTGGAAGTCCCAAGGAGCTTTTCAGAACACATAGTGAACCCCCTCCAGGGACAGAGGAGGGGGTAATAATGGAAGATGATACCCAGGCGGCAGAGGGGGTCTGCAAAACCAGGGTGACAGGGATCAATTATTTGGCAAGCCCTACCAGCGCTCCTGAAAGGAGGCCCGACTGTCCTACTCCGGAGGCAGTTGGGGGTCACTTGTCTTTGTATACAGATGCCTGGCTAGACATTACAAAAGATTCTTGGGTACAAAGCATTGTTACCAGACACTCCATCATCCCGCTCTCAGAACCCCCACCTGTTCGAAGGAAAATCCCAAACATTCAACCCAGTCTCAGGGATCAAGCAGCCACAGAAATTCAAAGGCTGCAGGAAAAAAAAAAGTCATCCAGCCAGTCCCAGCAGACCAAATAGGATCTGGAACCTACTCCAGATTCTTTTTAGTTCCAAAGAAAACAGGGGACTGGAGGCCCATCTTGGACCTCAGCAGACTCAACACCTTCATAAAGAAGGAGAAGTTCCAGATGGTCACGCTTCAATCGATTCTTCCGTTCCTAGGAACAGGTGATTGAATGTGCTCTATAGATCTCAAGGATGCATATTATTATATCAAAATGGCCAGGCCATCCAGAGATCATTTGCGTTTCCGGCTGGGAGCCAGTCACTATCAGTTCTGAGTACTGCCCTTTGGTCTCACAACAGCCCCCAGAGTGTTTACAAATGCATGACAGTAGTTACGGCTCACCTGAGGCATCTAGGATTCTGAGTGTTTCTGTATCTGGACGACTGGCTCCTTACTGCCACCTCCAGGCATCAACTAATTCTATCCAGGGATCACACTCTCAATCTGTGCTCTCAGGAATAACTATCAATTTTGACAAGTCTGTGTTGTCACCATCGCAGCGTATCTCCTTTATCAGAGCAGACTTAGACACCACCACCGCCATGGTAAAATTGCCACTGGACAGAAAATTTGCTCTTTGAAAACAGGTATCAGACATTCGGATGAGAAAAAAAGCCTCTCAGGTGTTGAAACTACTAGGTACCATGACAGCAACGCTCATAGCAGTTCCTCTGGGGTGTATGCACATGAGAACACTTCAATGGTTGCTTTTCACCCAGTGGTCTTACCAACAACTTCTGATGTCTTTCTTGATAATTATTACAGATTCTTGCAGAAAGGGTCTTCTTTGGTGGTTGGAGAGCAATCAGGTAACAGGTGGTCACTTGTTCTTCCCCTGCCATCAGCCACGGTGACCACGGACACTTCTCTGATATTGTGAGGGGGGGCTTTTTCAGGGAAGAACAGCCAAAGGCACCTGGTCAGAGACAGAGTCACAGTTGCACATCAATGTCCTGTAGTTGATAGCGGTACCTTTGGCGTTGCAGTACTTCCACGACTCTCTACCTCTGGGGACAATTGTGATCCAGACTGACTACATGTCTGTGGTCTAGTATATCAACAAACAAGGGGGAACCAAGTCTTACCCCTTATGTCAAGAGGTCTTGAGAATTTGGCAGTGGGCTGTATCCACCGGGTGCTTTCTGATAGCAATGCACATCCTGGGGAAATCCAACGTGATCGCAGACAAACTGAGCAGAGCCATTCTGATGCCACACGAGTGATCCCTCAAAGACGAGGTTGCAGAGATGATTTTCCACAGATGGGGCCAGCCTTGCTGCAACCTGTTTGCATCCCCTATGAATGCCAAATGCAGAAGCTACTTTGCCCTGAATTCCCCCACCAGGGGACAGCCCAAGGGACTCGCTTGTACATGATTGGACCCTGGGACTCCTATATGCCTTTCCACCAACTCCCCTGATTCCGAAATTCTTACAAAAAGCCAAAGCCCTAGGGAGGACTGTAATTTTAGTAGCCCCGTTTTGGCCTCGGCAGATTTGGTTTCCCTTCCTGCGACTCTACCAACAGGAGGAACCTTGGATTCTGGATCCAGTTCCAGATCTACTGACATATTTATCAGGGGCCCTTCATCCCTCTCTTCATTCCCTCAAATTGACATCTTGGCTGCTCCGATTCCCAACTTAGCCAGGTCACATGATTTTTTCTCGGAGGTGCAGCATATTCTTGTATCTTCTCATAAAGCTTCCACTAGAAAGTTGTATGCCAGCAAATGGAAACAATTTGCTTTTTGGGCTTCCCAGCATAATATTGACCCTTATGTCACACCAATTGCTAGCATTCTGGAATTCCTGACTAAGCTTTTTCATGAAGGTACTGCAGCTGCCACTATAAGAGTTCAATTGTCTGCAATATCAAATTTCCACCTTGGATCTGAAGGTTCTAACCTAATGTCTCACAGATTGTGTAGGGCCTTCTTAAAGGGTACTATACATCTTAGGCTGCCTGTTAGACAACATTTTTCTCCCTGGAATCTGAATTTTGTGCTGTCACAGATTATTCTTCCTCCCTTTGAGCCTGCATCATCCTGCCATTTAAAATTTCTCTCTTGGAAAACAATTTTCTTGGTAGTCATTACCTCAGTGGGTAGAGTGTCCGAACTGCAGGCCCTATATATCAAACCCCCATATTTGGTGTTTCATCCCGACAGAGTATCACTGAGGACTAACCCTTCCTTCCTTCCAAAGGTGTGTTCCGAGACTAACCTGAATCAAACTATTGAACTCCCAACTTTCTCCAGTAACCATTCTAATAAGTTGGAGTATATGTTGCATAAGCTTGATGTTCACAGGCAATTAAGATTCTATTTGGTCAGAACAAAGGAATTTAGAAAATCAGAACAACTCTTTGTTTCTCATGCTGACACTAAGAAAGGGCTACCAGTATTCAAAGTTACTCTTTCCAAATGGATAACTGACTGCATAAAATTTACATATTTCTCAGTGAATCAACCATTACGACCTGGCATGAAAGCGCATTCCACTAGGGCTGTTTCTACTTCCTCAGCTTATGCAGCTAGGCTGCCTTTTGACACTATATGTGCAGCTGCCACTTGGTCTAAGCCGCATACCTTCATCATGCATTACAAAGTAGATAGGGCCTCCAGGGACAGGGCTTCCTTTGGTTCCACCATCCTCAGGAATATATTCCCGTGAGCCACCAAGGTTTAGGGTACTTGGGACACTACCCATGTGTAAGAATGAATGGCAAAATTGAACAACTTCACATAAAGAAGTTATGTACTTTCCATAACATTCCATGTGAGTTGTTCATCTCGCCTTCATTCTTATACTCCCACCCGCCTTCCCCCTCAAGGTTTCTTGAAGAACGAGTATGACTTGTGGCCTGGGAGGTCTATATTATAACATTGAAGTCTAAAAACTTTGAATGTTATAATATCGAACCCAGTAGAGCGAACACTTGAAATAGCGAAGCTGTAGAACACCGAATACTTTCTTAGGGAAAGTATTCAGTGGGTCGTTTCTGCAGCTTCGCTATTTCCTCAACTGTGGAGAGAAAGTTACGGACCGGGTTAAGGTAAGTGTGCGAATGAAGGTAAGTGTGCGATTGGGCATGGGTTAGGTGAGTTAGGGTTAGGGCGGGTCAGGTAAATGTGCGATTGTGTGGACGTGAGGGTTAGGGTGGGGTAGGTGAGTTAGGGTTAGGGAGCGGGTAAGGTGAGTGTGTGATAGTTAGGGACCTTAGGGTTAGGGTTGGGTTAAGGTAAGTGGATAGCTAGTGGTGTATGTGTCTGGTTTAGTGTAGGGTTTTGTGAAGTGTATGTGTGTGGATTATTTATTTTGGTGTGCTTGAGTTGTGTGTATGTTTGTCACAACAGCAAATTATTTCTCTGGGAAAAAATTCGCTATTCTGACTGTTTGGTTTTCCAGTGTTTCGATTGAATGGGTTCGATATTATAACATTCGATGTTTTTGAACTTCGATGATATAATATAGACCCGTGGCCTGGTGGGTCTTGTTCTAGGTTTTTTACTCTGGCTGGAGTGCCTTTATGTGTCATTATGTTTTTCATGCTGGGATCAGCAAACTAGATCTGAGGTGAGACAGAGAGCATCATGGGATAGGGACTTAAACCTTGAGCTTGTGAAAGCAGCCGACTCAGAGCCGATGGATCGGCTCCAAACCCATGTGTAAGAATGAAGGCGAGATGAACAACTCACATGGAACGTTATGGTAAGTACGTAACTTCGTTTTTTAAAATGTTGAAACAGAAATCTCACATCTTTCCTTTAGTCGGTTTTGTTAAATTAGGACTGCCTGAATTGTACAGTGATTGCATTACAAAGCTGGAGAAGAAGGGGGATAAGAACAATATTACTTTTGTTTTCCAGCTTCTTCCTCTTCAAGTTTCTGCAACCACAGAATAGGTATGTTTAGAAATGGGGGATATAGAGGCTACACGACACATTACGGGAAACTGGGGGGTTTCCTCTGCAAAAGAAAGAATTATTTTTATATGTTGTGTATCATTGGGAGTATTACTGTTCTGAGACTGTAACCCCCCCCAAAAAAAATATTAAATATTTTAGTTTAGAGTAATCATGTGACATTGAATGACACACAAATCTTAGTGTCAACTATCGTTTATACTTGGGGGAGGCATTAGTGTTGCCTGTTTGAAAAACAATAAATTATTAATGAAGGAACCAACAGAATGCTTGATTTTTAAATGCAATGTGGATTGTTTGTTTTCTTTTAGAGGTCATAAAAACTCTTTACTTGGTACAACATAAGACAACAATTGAAGATTTGACCAGTGTATATGAAACTATATATGTACAGACAGCACAGTGGTGCAGCGGTAGCATTGTCGCCTCACAACAAGAGGTTCTCTGGTTCTATTCTTGGCTGAGGTGTCTTCTGTGTGGAGTCTGCATGTCATCCCTGCATTCATGTGGGTTTCCTCTGGGTGCTCCAGTTTCCTCCCATGTTACAAAGACATGTGCCTGGAGCATTTCTCCCTGGGCATCTGCTGAAAATTGGCTTTGTTCCAAGTTGGACTTTCCCAGTAAACAAATGTTAAATAAAATAAAAAAAAAACAAAGCTGG
Organism: Protopterus annectens; assembly: GCF_019279795.1. Classification (NCBI taxonomy): domain Eukaryota; kingdom Metazoa; phylum Chordata; order Ceratodontiformes; family Protopteridae; genus Protopterus; species Protopterus annectens. The sequence goes on along the minus strand of NC_056734.1, from coordinate 813,786,264 downwards.
AGTAGTATAGACCATCTAATTCTAAAGGGTATGTGCAGTTACTTCATGGAGATCATTGTACCACTTTATACTCAGTGGTCTGACTCTTTCACCTTTAAATGACTTTTCCACAAGTCGTGGACTATTCCTTGCCTTATACAGATGCCCTAATTTGCATCTGTATTGGCTGAAGAGGTTGCACTTAGTTTCTTAAGAAACTTTTTACATTCATTCAACCATTTCCCACTGACCTTAAGGATACTGAAAAATCTGCTGTTGTTTCTTGGTAAGCAGGAAGACATGTCTTTTGCTATGTGTGTTTTTTAACTGCAGTGAATATACCTGCTGTTTATTTCTGCACAGTGTTCTCTATTAATGCATATGCTGTTTGCCAACATTATTTTGTTTAAAAATCTTGTAAAAATAATAAAATGCACAATCTAAGGGCTGTTAAGAAGACCCACCTTTATTGAACATGAACAGTATTAAGCTCTTTCATCCCTACAACCAGGGACTTCATCAGAATACAATTCAACAGTATGCAAAGGCTATTTAAATACCCCTATTTTCTCTAGGATAGGATTGTAAACAGCTAATCACTACCCTATCAAATGATGTCAGAAAATATCCTAGCTATTTCTTAACTACACATGATTATATAAATGAACGTCAACAAATACATAAAAAAACTACTTAAAAAATCCATATTTGTACCTATAACTATTAAAAAATATTGAAAAAATATCTATAAAATATGTATATATCTGTATGTTATAAAAAAACAAAGATTCAAAAATTCAAGCATTCAAAAATATAAAACTGTTTCAACTTATTAAAACATGAAAAATATGAAAAACATGGAAAACTTTTCCATTCACTCTTAGAGATTTACATATTTAGTAGACTATGTCTTATTATTCAAGAAAAACCCATATTTTATTAGCCTTCTTATATAATATCAGGGAAATAGAGATGGCATAATTTAATCCTGGTGGGAGTATAGCAGCTAACCTAAATTGCCACTCTGTCTCCTTCTTCCTTAGCATATTTTTCCAATAACCCCCTCGGGGTTAAACCTAACACCCACCAATATATCAAATATGAATTTCATGAAACCTTTACACACCGGAGAGTGTTTATATAAAGCACTATTCTGTTTTTTTTTATTTTTAATATCATTAATATGTTCATAAATCCTATTTCTGAGGGCATGTTCTGTTTTTCCCACATAAAAACTCCTGCATATCACGCATAGGGCCAAATAGACCACCTTGCTTGTTGCAAAATTACCTTTCTTAAATGTAACCTTGTTCCCCAATCTGTTCCCCAAGATAATATAAATTTGTTGTTGATGTACCCACACTGAGTACACGCACCACAAGGTTTAGTCCCATAACCAGAATCTTCCAACAAGTTAATCTTAATCTACAATATTTTTTTAAAATTAGTACCAGTTTGATTAATGAACAGTGGCCCAACATCCACTTTTTTATAAATATCAGAGTTAACTCTGAAAATGTTCCAATTCTTTCTAAACACCTTTTTTATTTCTCCTGTTAAATGATTATATTGTAGCACACAAGCTCTCTCGAACTTGGTCTCAGTTTGTGACTCCGTATTTTGGTCCTTATCTAACCCTATAACTAGTAGGGGCTTATATTGCTTTCCCCATTTTTTATACACATCCTCCAATATTTGGTCTACCCACTTCTTAGGATACCCCTCTCATAAAACATCACACCAATTTTCTCTAATTCTACCTTTACATCCTCCAAGTGAGATGTCATACAGGCAACCCATATGGCTTGCCCTTTAACAATACTCTTTTTTTCTGTTTTTGGGTGACTACTATTAAAGTGTATGAATTGCAGAATGTATCCTTGTGGTAGATCCTGGATTTAAATCCTCCATTATAATGTGAAATGAAAGTATCCAAATAATTAATCCCAAATTTACCATAATTATAAGTAAAATCCAAAAACTGGGCAGTATTCCCCAAATATTGTACAAATTCATGGATATCCTCTACTCTGCCTTTCTACAAAATAAAAATATCATCCAAAACTCTAGTATAAATTTGTACATTATTCCAGTGGGGGCAATGGAATAGGTATCTGTTCTCCCATCCAAGTAATATAACGTTGGCATATACTGGGGCACACGCTGCCCCCATTGCTACACATTTTACCTGTTGGAAGAATTCAATTCAATTTATTACATTTTATTATTTTTATTTTATTATTTTTAACAGTTTTGCTTGAATGACACCATTTTAGTGATTTTTATTTTTTTTTTTAAATCTTACCGAAGCATAAGGAAAAGGACCTTAATTGCATTTAGTCTCTTGATTTCATATCCTCACTTTGTAATAGTATATGTAGATAATGTTCCTGATATATGGCCTAACCTTGGAGAAAGGTTCTGGTGTAAGTATTCTGAATTGTGACCATGAAGAACCTACTTGGGAGGCTTATTTAATTTCAAAACCTGTTTGGCTTAAAATTAATGCAAGCAAAGGAATTTCATCATTTTATTGCACTTTTTTGAATATGATTACCTGTCTTGCCTCAAAAGTAGTACCAAAATGCACATACATGTGCTGATTGTCTCCCCCAATGCATGAACTGCAGTTACTGTAAATGTGGTTTACTTAGTTTTTCATTACTTATTTATTTAACATTTATTTACGGGGAAAGTCTGACTTGGAATGAGTTGATTTTCAGCGGAGGCCCAGGGAGAAACACACCATAAGCTTGTCTTTGTAACATGGGAGGAAACTGGAGCACATGGAGGAAACCCACATGTATGTCAGAAGGACATTCAGATTCCACACAGAAGGCACCCCAACTGAGAATCGAACTGGAGAACCTCTTGTGAGGCGACAATGCAAACCACTGCACCACTGTGCCATCATTTAAAACAGAAATTCTTCACAGAAATTCCTGACCTGATTCACTACTTTGTATCAGCAACCTTTATTCTAGCCATTCCAGTCCACTCAGGTCTACCCTCCACCTACTTTAGCTCATAGACTATCCACTAAGCATGGATCATTTCCTGTCTTAGAAGTTTATTCAAGGTATTATACAGCAAAACATACTGTTTTCACTTACATATTACTGTGTTTTGTTCACCAAGTAATCATTTGCAGTAGGAATTATGTTTTTAATTCTGTAAGAACTGTTCATTCATCAGTGTTCTCTTGTGAACATGCTGGTTTGCATGATTTACTTCTGGAAAGGCTGAGCTATTCTGAAAAATACTATTGAAAGTTGCATTATTTTTTGTATTGAGACAATATTTATGTCTTAAATCAATGCATGGGTACTTGTGCATACCAGCACCTAACCTTCTGAGCTGCACTCACCCCTCCCTCTATTCCTATCTTTCCTTAACATTCTTCTTCTCCCAAAGCCCTAGTTCTGCCTCCTTCCCTTCATTATTCTAACTTAGTTTTGACCTTCATAACCTATCTTTCCTTTTATTTCTTTTGTCATTTCTTTTGCCTCTAGCCTGTCAGCCTAAATCCCACTCTTTACTATTTTAACCTCCTCCTCTTTTCTGACAGTTTACATCCCTATCAACTAAAACTTACATCCCTTCCCATCAGTCATAAAGACATCACAAAATCTGATGATGTCTCAGGGATTGCAATTAACAGAGGGTAAGCAGGAAGGCTCATCTTCAGTTGTGTGTCTGTGATTTTAACTGCAATTAATGTACCTGCAGTTTACCTCCACACAATGTACTCATATATGTTGTTTGCTCACACTGTTTTGTTTAGAAATCTTACCATAGTGTAGAATTTCAAGCTATGAGTTAGCAGTTACTGAGAGTAAAAGAATACATTGATAAATATACATACAAACTAATAACTTCAGGGACTTTTAATATTTTACCATGATGTGTAGGTTGTTGTTGTTTGTCTTTCGGCTTTTTCCCAGTAAGGGGTCGCCACAGCAGAACTCTGGTCTGCTAATGATTGGCAGTAGATTTTTTACGAAATGCCGAGGTGCCAGCTCAAGCCCAACCTTCAACAAAGGCACGCCCATTTACGCACGCATGTCTTTCGAATGCTACCCTACCGCGGGGAGGACATGCAGACTCCACACAGAAGGCACTCCCAAGCCAAGCCGAGAATCGAATGGGAGAACCTCTTGCTGTGAGATAACAACCCTACTGCTGTACCACCGCCGCTTGTATACCATGATGTGTAGGTACTATTGTCATATCTATTTCTTATGTAAAAATGTAATACAAATGTTACCCAGCCCTATGCTACAAAGAGATGAAATACTGACTCTGACCCAGACACCTCACATTCCACTAGCAGCATGGATGCTGGAGAGGTCAGGCTGGAAGGATGGAAACTAGTAGTTGATGTCAGCTCGCACATCCTGGTGGGGAGGTAACTCTGGCTTGCAACGTTGGTGACATCTAAAGGGAGCATTAGGTGTTAATACCTGTGGGGTATGGGTCTACCACTATAGAACATGAACCTACCAATGACATAGTGTCAACAGTGTGCCTCAAAATCATGGATGTGTGGTTGCACAAATGCTTCCCAGGTCACACGGAAATTCTAGAATTCAAGGAAGCCTCCACAGGACTCCATAGACTGGGGGGAAGTCTGCAACATCAGGCAGACTGGCAGTCTACTGTACCTCTGCATTCTTGCTGTATCTGGGAAAGATTGTGCTTCCACCCTGAGAGAGGAATGAATGAGTTAGTGGGTAACAGGAGGGGTAGTTAATGGACAAGATCTTGTGGATGTGGGGAAGAAAATAAATAAAAATGCTCATGCTGCTGTTAGAAGAGAATTTTCTAAATGGGAAGTACATCATCTTTCTTCTGTATCAAAGCAAATGAAAACCAGAGGACTGTTTCTTTCATGGGATACTTTGAAAGAATGTTAGTATTGCTTAATTTTGTTTAAAATATTAAAATAATTGAAGGCACAATTCTTTTTAGACCATTCCTAGTGTTTTAAATATTTTTTCTAAACTTTTCAGCATTGTCATCTTATGACTCTGCAACAAAAACTGAAATGCTGAAAATGTTCTTCTGCTTCTTAGAAGGCAAGTTCTCATGCAGAATGCAAGATCAACCCTTGAGACACAATTAAGTAATGCCTTTGGCATAGATCAAGAGACATCGCAGATGGCAGGCAAATAGATACATTAGCACGGTCCACATACAAATACATGCATTCATCCATGCGCACGTATGTGCACATCATGCTATATCAATGGATATAAACATAGCATGGTGTCCACATCCATAGCATAGTTCAGACACAGATGATATATTATGTACATACATAGCACATTTCACATGTCCACGTTATGCAAATACATGGATATCACCTACAAATAAATATATATATATATATATATATATATATATATATATATATATATATATACGTACATTTATACATAATGTAAATGGCTGACTGGACACAACAATGTTGACACACTAAACTTCCCACCCAAATCATCGAACATGCACAACAGTGAAAAGACCAAAACAGAGTATGAAACACATCTTTTGCAGTGGGAACTCCCCCTGCAGCCCCTTTGTGAGTGGACTGGGTCCCCCACACCCACTGATAATTATATATACCAACTTCGAGATCATACTACAGCTGGGAAAGAAAAAAAAACCTTCCTGCTGTACCACTATCTCAGATAACCAGCTACTGGTTCAATGATTTGGGTTCAACGTTACCTGCATTGACATTGTATGCAGTCAACCATTTAAGCTGTGTGTGTGTGTGTGTGTGTGTGTGTGTGTGTGTGTGTGTGTGTGTGTGTGTGTGTGTGTGTGTATATATATATATATATATATATATATATATATATATACATAGTGAAAAAAAAAGAATAGGACCCACACAAAACACATATCTGCATGTGAAGACGCTAACCCTGTCCTGCCCCTAACCCCAACCCTACACCTTAGCTTAGAAAAATCCTTTCTGCAACACTGCCACAATGTAAGATCTATCCTCTTACCTAGCCCTTAATCTAACCCTAACCCACAAACACATTCACGTACTCCAAACAACTGAAAACACAACATCTACCCATTTAACTAACCCTTACTCTAACTCAAACCTACTAACACTTGAACGTACAGTCCTAACCCCAAACCCAAAATCAAATAAAAAAATCCATTGTACTGTTTTGCACATCACCAGTACTGACCCAGACTTGCATTCAGTGATGTACACATTCGTTAAATCAGGCAGACACAAGCAATTATTTGACAAAAGACCAGAAACCTTTATACATATATACATACACACACACACACACACACACATATATATATATATATATATATATATATATATATATATATATATATAAGAGCTAGAGAAAGAAATTGCTATACCACATACATATACACACAGACACACACACACAGCATTGTAAAAATATATATATGGCATGCTATACAAACACAGCATTGTACAAGGCACAATACATAGGATATTACCATGCTACAGTCATATAGATTATTTTATGTACATTCATGGCATGCTACATCTACATGGGCAGAATGCATATGATGTTACTTACCAACATACTTACATACATGCATACAGAGCATTATATATATATATATATATATATATATATATATATATATATATATATATATATGTGTGTGTGTGTGTGTGTGTGTGTGTGTGTGTGTGTACATTCATGGAAAGTTACATGCATACAGACATTCACAGCATGTACAACATGTTAAATAAATGCATGCATGACAGTAATGTACCATGTTACTTATATATACGACATCTTTTATATATACGGTTTACACAGATGACATAGATTCATAGATTCATAGGAGTTTACTAGGCTAATGGCCTTTTTAAGCCTAGCTCTGCATCCCAATACTCTGACATTTTCTGGTACCCTTGATTAGTGCAAGCAGGAGCTTGGTAGATGAACCATTTAAAAGCAGGGGCCTGGAAAATGAACTATTTATAGGGTGTCTGTGTCCATTAAAGATATGGGTGTCAAATAAGGAATGAATTTCCTGTTCCCCATCCAGTTATCCAAATTACACTTAAATTGGGTTAAGGAGGAACTCTGCTTCATGGAAGGGTAGCCTGTTCCGGAGAAGGGGTAGTCTCTGGGATACATACTTTGTCTCTTTATCACCATCATCAACCACCTTTTTCCCAGTTTCTACATGGGGTTGGGATATTGTGTCATTTGTTGCCATCTTTCCCTACTCAATGCTAACTTCTTCAACACTCATGCTTAACTATCACAGGTCTTCTGTCACATAATCCATCTACCTGTTTGCTGGATGCCCTCATCTCCTCTTGCCTTCTTCCTGTTTGTCCCAAATCTTCTTTACCAGTCTTTCTTCTGCACATGTGTCTGAACCACTGTAATCTATTCTCTTTGACCTTTTCAGCAATTGGAGCTACCTTGGCTTCTGCTCTTATGACCTCATTTCTTTGTCTGTCACACAGTGTACATCCAACTATCCATCTCAGGCACTTCATCTCCAACACCTCTAACTTCCTCAACTGCTCTGCTTTTACTGCCCAGGTTTCTGTACCATGCAGTAGTACTGCTCACACCACTCTTTTATACATTTTACTTTTCAGCTTCTTTGACATTCTTCTCTCATATAACACACCTGACATTCTATGCCAGTAGGTGCAGTTGCTCTGATTCCAACTTTGAACTCCTTATTCAGACTTCTCCTCAACCACCCCTCCCAGATACTTGAAGCTGTTAATCTTTTCCATTATCTTCCCTTCTATTTCAGTTTTCTGCTTTTTCTGATTTTCCCCCATTTGCTGCCATTTCACCTGTCTCATCTGTACTCATTTTCATCCTATGTGCCTTCAGTTTTACATTTCATTCTCCTACCCTTTGCTGAAGTTCTTGCTCAGAGTCTGCTTGTGATACCACATCATCTACATACAGCAACTTTGTTGTTCCATCTTCTCCAACCTGTTTGCTAATGTAGTCCATCACCAGTATGAGCAGCAGTGGGCTCAGAGCTGAACACCCACTCCCACTGGGAACCTCTCTGTAAAGCTGAACATTGTTTGAATCTGAGTCATTGGGTCTTTGCAGACTTGTGATGGACAAAGGCTTGATTATTGTTAATGTCTGTCACCAAGTCCCTGACTACTGGGCCAACTTTAGGGTGTGTTGTCGATATGATAGTAACCAAAGGTGGATGACTTCAAGAAAGATACTAATATGTATTTCATGGCATTTAGGTTTACTCCATGGCTCTGACACAAGTTATGTGACTATGTCACCCCTTCCTGGAGAGTATTTGTGTCAGGTGTGGATTTTATGACTGCTCCTAATTGCAAATTTAGTCAGCCAGAGGTCCTTCACATTGCTCTTTACTTCAGAGGAGTAAATACCAAAAAGGAGCAGTCATGGGGCTGATCCCTGAGGGACACTGCTTGTGACTAGCCTCTTTGTAGAGGTTGACTCCATAGGTCTAACTTCCTGGACCCTGTCTGTGAACCATCTGGCTATTCACCTGGTGACAAAAGGTTTATACCTAATCTCTTAAGTTTGCCAACAATGCCTGAGAGAGGTATTGTGTCAAATGTCTTGACCAGGTCAAACTAGACAGTATGAACTGTTTTACCCTCATCCATTTCTTTGGTGACCTCCTCAATTAAGTCCACCAGGTTGAGTAGGCATGACCTGCCCTTGATGAAGCTAAAATGGGTTGAGTCCAGTATCTGGAGGTTTCCTATGTCATTCTTGATCATTTCCATGATAAATATTTTGATGGCTTTGCATTTGAGGCTAGAGAGACTTTTGGGTCTGTAGTTTCCAGGGTCTGTAGATGGCCCACCTTTGTGCAGAGGAAAGTCTGTTACTATTCTCCATTCAAGAGGCACAAAGCTTGTTTAGAAGCTACAGTTAAATAATTCCAGAGGCCCTGATGGGTCATGTTTCATGCTATTTAGAAGACATCATGGGATATTGTCTGGGCCCATTGATGCAGTGTTCTTGGCCTTAGGGACAGAGCATTAAGGACCTGCTCCCTAGTGATAGCGTGGGGAGTTATATTTGATGGTATTTCCACTGGGGAGGTTGTGGGGGTGGTAATGCTAGAGTTGAATTTGTCTGTCAGATCTGACTATATCTTCTGGCTCAGTATAGGGGGCACCATAAATAATGAACTCCACACACACACACACACACACACACACACACACACACACACACACACACACACACACACACACACACACACACACACACACACACACACACACATAGTTTTTTATTGCCTTTGAGGTTGCAGACATAGCTATAGAATGCCTTGTGGCTGTCCTTGGGCTGGGAGGCCAAAGTTACTTCAAATTTGTCTTTGGTAGACTTAATTTGTCCTCTGAAATGTTTGTTAAGTTTGATGAGATGCATCATGTATGCAGGCATGTTGCATACATGCATGGCATTTTACATATATGCATGCATGGCATGTTAGATGTGCATACAAACATATAAATATACATTCACAGCATGTTATATGCATACATACATAGTATGTTACCTTCTAACATAAATACCTACATGACATTTTATATGCATACATACATAATATGTCATGTGACAAACCGAACTGCTGCCAGCCCCAGCTAGCTGGAATTTTGTAAATAAGTATATGTCACTTGAAAATATTAATATGATTTATATAGAAATGTGACACTGCCAGCCCAGCTATGTGTAATTTTGTAAATAATCATATGTCATTTGTGAATATTAATATGATCCATAGGCTTATCTTACAAATGTAAGAGAACTATATGTTATGTGTATATTAAACTACTACTGCAGACATGTGCATTGAACTGTATGCTATGTACTGAGATTCAAGAATGTAACCACAAAGTACCCTGCTGGAAAAGAGCAGAAATATGTATAAACTATATACCTGTGCAGATGTGTGTTTTAATGGTCGAAGCTGGAACATACAGAGTTAACTTGCAAAACTTCAAGAAAATAAGTGGAAATTGTTTATGATTCTGTTATCTCTGTTTCAGCTCAGAGCAGACACAATGTCTAGAGTTGGAGGTTTTCCTATTGTCTTGAAACTAGGTTTCAAATGTAAAAGTGTTTAACTGTTTACAACTTCCAGTTCTAGGCAAACTTCTGAGAGATATGTACTTCTGACACAGAGGTGCTAAATTCTAAGTTTCTGTTAGCCTGTGAACTGAAGGCAGGTGACAAAGAGTGATGTCATCCCAGCTAATCCAGCAGTAATGTATATTATTAATTTAAGAACTATCTCAGAGAGTGAGTCTGTGCATTTTGTATTTGTGTTTGGACCTGAACACATCCATCTTCAGCACTTCCCATCTGCATTTGCCTTGCTATGTAAGTAAGATTTAGATATAGTATTTCTTTTAGAGACAGATAGGAATATAGTAAAGATTAGTTTAGATGTTTTTTGTATTCATTTGAGACTATCCTGCAATGTTGTTTTAAAATATTTCCTGTGATTCTGAACTCTATAGTCACTGTGTTGAGTTATTGAGTATTGTCTTGTTCTTTTATTATTTATTTTTAATTGTGGCTGGTTTGTTTAGAGATAATTAAGCTCTTAGAGTACTTGCATATATATTTGGTGACACTGTATGGGCCACTCCAATAGCCTTAGCCTTGGTCACATTTACCATTTGGATAATAGTAATATTACACTATAGAATTGTTCACCCTTTGGGCAAGGCTTAAAGTAGCTGATAAGAGGTTCTGGTGGCAGTGCTACCTACCTTATGGTCTGGACAGAAGGAGGCATAGCTAGTAAACCTGTGCCAGCCTTTCCCAGGTGTGTGTCTGTGTATAAATCGAATCTCAAAGTGTGTGTGCGTGTGTGTGTGTGTGTATGTGTGTGTGTGTGTGTGTGTGTGTGTGTGTGTGTGTGTGTGTGTGTGTGTGTGTGTGTGTGTGTCAGCTACTTGGGCAGGGACACGAAGCACTGGCTGGACCGAAAGAGTGCTGGGAGAACTTAGCTTGGAACCCTGGCTAAGGACTCAAATCTATAGGCTGTGCCAGAGGAGAGTCTTATTGGAGATTTGGAGAAAGGTGGACAAACCAGCACCAGACTGACTGTGATCCCTGTATTCTCTTAATGGAAATTGTACTTTGCTGTGTGTGTACTTGCCATTCACCCAATGTGGACTTCCCTCACTGGTGCTAGTGGTGAAGACTGAGGCTCCTTGATTACTGAGCCAGTGCAGGGGCATCACATGTCACATACACACAAGAGTGGTGGGAGGCACACCAAAAGAAGAATGAATCAACAAATAGACTTTGCAAGCTTCTGGGACAAAATACATGAAGGTCATAGATCAGTAATGGACTGCTGTGATTCAACTTTAGCAAGGAATTGGTTAAATGACATAACTGTCTGGAAATAGATGGAAAGATGAACACTGAAATATACTTTCCTGGAGGAAATTTTAATGAGAAGATGTAGAAACAGCAGGGAATATAAAACATAGCCTGTATAAGCTGTTTTTAATGGTTTACTATCATATCACAGAATTGCACATAATCAAATATTTATTACATGAATGCGTCTTCTGAAAATGTTGAAATGCCATACCTTAATATTTTGAATTAATTTTAATAAGGGAATTGACGCATTTGATTAGGAAAACTCAATATTTTGAAGTCTGCTGCTTTATTTATGATTCCACACCGATCTGTATCACTTAATTGAGCTTTCAAAAACTGGAAAAGCTTTTAAATGGAGATCAAGTACAGTGAGGATCAGGAAATGTACTCTCTTCCTCACTGTAGTGCAATGTCGGAGTTGGTTTATATAAATTGTAGGGGGCGTGGGTGGTGCAGGGGGGCTTGACCCCCCTGCTGAAATATAAAAAAAAACATAGATTTTTGTGTTTGTTTGTGTTTTTTTTTTTTTATGTTTGAGTGTCTGGAAACTCAAGCAACTGAAATAGACTCTTGCAGAGTTGGTGGTTTTGGGCTGTGTGACTATTTCACAATTAAATGGACATTCTAAAAAAGTGAATGTTGACTGTCATGTTACGTTATGTTTGGTATTTATTCAGTTCAAATCTTTTAAAATGTGGCAAATAACATCAATTGTTTTTAAATATGCTCTGTGATTTATTAACATGATACTAAACTGTTTCTAATGTTTATAAAAGTGGTTCCACTGGTGACTTCACTAGTAGGACAAAGCGAGGTGTCCTGAAATTGTAAGATGGCACCACTCCATGAGTGGGACAGGTCAGAAAGAAGCCATTAGTGTACAAGTTAGTGATTCTAATTAACCTTTTGGTAAAAATGCTAAAAACTCATCTTCTAGGATTACTGAAAGGTAGACAATTTGTATCTAGCCAGTGTGGACTGATGGAAAGGGAAATTTTGCTGGTTCAGTTTTAAACAGCATGACAGCTAGAATCTACTACAGGTGGACAAAGAGCCTGATTAGATTATTTGAACTGCACTTTAGCAAGTTTGTTGTTTCAATTCCATGCAAGGGAATATGTGGAGTTGGGGTGTGTCTGCTATATTGTACTGAGGAATTTCAAGTCTAAATGCAGAGGAATGCCTTCATTGAGAGGCGGTGAATATGTGGTAAGTCTGTCTTCATAAGTAGTGAAATGTAATTCTGAGTAAGCCAAAAACCTTCTCTTGGTCAGGAAAAGTCAAATATTCAAAAAAAAAAAAAAAAAAAAGAACTAGGAACCAACAAAAAAAAAAAAACCCCTCTGTAAAGCAGATGAAAGGAGAGATGTTACTCAAAAACTCACTTTATTCACAGACAGGATTGAGCACTTTTATAAGGCTGTAACACAACTTCATCAGAATTAATGAACACACTGATAGAGTCAGCTTAAATAATTAAACACACTTGATCACCTGGACCTAGCTTACCAATTAAAAACCCTTAGCTGATAGACATTCAATTGTTGAATGCATAAAAAACTTATTAAAAAAAATGTATAAAAATTGATTTATGAATAACTTCGAAAAAAAAAAAAAATATATATATATATATATATATATGATAAACATAATGAAAAATGTTTTTTTTTTAAATCCTTTTTATTGTATTTTCCACAACTACATAATAAAAGTAAAAGTACAAAATTATTGCAGACAATGCAGCATGTAATACATAATTGAGTAGAGGTATCCAAACTTTCCAAAGAAAAACATTTAAACATTTCCAAGAAACTTTATGATTTACAATTGAGATGGTTACAACATATCTAGGGATACCTTAGTGCAAAGTTATGTTGAGGATTAGGATTGTATATGCAGGAAACCTTTAATTGTCTAGACTGGAAGAAAAAGAAAGCAGAAAAAACAAGAAGAAAGAGAAAAGAAAAGAAAAAAAAATTTAAGTTTTCCAAAACCTGGAGAAAAAAAATATTTACATTATATACAATATATATAATGTTGGAAGCCATCCTTTTGTTGAATCACAGAAGTGTGTTTTCTATATCGGTAATCCAAAAACTCCAAGGAAAGGGTGCCACAGAACCAGAACCAATAAAACCACAACAGGCACCCAAAGAGGCAGAAGGTAATAATAAAACACGAGCCTGTAGGTTTAAGCAGCATTTCTATGCAAAGTTAGTTATTTAAATAAGCAGTTTTCTTTATCATTACACAATGATAATTGCTATATACATTTACATTGTAGCACAGAAACATTTTAGAGACTTGCAATAGTAACAAATAAAAACTACTTTTCGGAGGCATTTGCCTCACACTTATTAAGAATCCTTTAATTGCACTTGCAAAAGCCCTGTTTTTTACCTTGAGAAGCTATATCTTCTTATGCTTTCATAGTTTCTTTAATTCTGATTTCTTGTACTACAGTACATTGAGCTCTGCAGTTCCCAGAATTGCTTTGCAGCTCCTGACCTTTAAACCTTCACAGGAAGTTGTCTGTTGACCTCCCAGCACTGCACAGATCTGAGTATTGTTACTTCCAGTTCATGCTCACACAGACAGCTCTCCAGATCATCAAAAGTGATACATTTCTTTAATTAAAGCTTGTTTAAGCATTTTTTGTGGCTGGAAGTTATTTTTATATTCTTTACTAACTTTGTTTTTGTTTATTTGTGATTTTTCAGCAAAACATTATTTTTAGGTTTATTTAGTAAGATGTGTAGAGCTTTTGCAGCCTTCTTATGTAGTTAGAATTAGATTTGTTTAGGAGTTTAACTGTTTGCAGAGTATATAGATTGATTTTACATGGTAGTACACTTGCTATATATATATATATTTTTTTTAATGCCGCTGTGGTATAGCCGTTAGCATTGTTGCCTCACAGCAAGAGGTTCTCCCATTCGATTCTCAGCTGGAGTGCCTTCTGTGTGGAGTCTGCATGTCCTCCCCATGCTCGAGTGATGTTAAAGACAGGTTAAAGGTAGGTGTGAGCGTGAATGGACATGCCTTCTTTCTAGGTTGGGCGTCAGGCTGGCAACTCGGCACTGTAAAAACCGCTGCCAGTCATGAGCAGACCGGAGTTCCGCTGTGGCAACCCCTAACCGGGAAAAGCCAAAAGTCTTTTTTACACTTGCTATGTTTTTTGACCATATTACTGCATTATAGATTTAAGCTGACATTTGACCGTGATGATTGCTGATTACACAGCATGTTGTATAATCAGAATGCAGGGGCTAAATTATGACACATGCAGAACTTTATAATAATAATGTTCTATAGTCTTACCTTAAAGCATAGTTTTTTTAAAAAAAGCTGGTTTAAGCTTTAGTTTGTCGGCTATGTTGCTGTGTTATTTCTTTGCTTCAGGAGTTTCTCTGAATGCTTTCATAAATGTGGTTTTAGCTCATTGTAACTGAACAAATGTTTTGCAGGATAGCGCATTTGAAATCTGATATTTTTCTTAATTAGATAAGAGCAGAAAGGAGCTAGTTCCTGGCGTTCTTGCTTGATAGGCAGAGGTAGGTCTTGTGTAATGCTTATTTTATGGCCCCTCCATGTTTTCTTTCTTTTTCATTTAGCAGCCATTAGAATCATATAGGTGTGTGCTGCATTGAGTATTTTTACATAAATTTGTCTTGGTACAGTTTCATCTTGCGATCTTTGAAGAGATCTGTGTGCACGTTCAACGATCATTTCTTTTGCTATATTCTTATTTTCAACAGTTGTTTCCATAATCTCTAATTATTGTATTTAGTTGTGTTTGGTCAAAAACTTCAGGTACCCCTCTTATAATTATATTGTTCCTTCTGCTTCTTGCTTCAAGGTCTCTCATTTTTGACTGGAGTTCCTTTATGGTCTGTTTATTGGATTTAATTGTAGTCTTCAGGGCTTTGATTTCAGCTGAATTTTCCTCAGTCTTAGTTTCATTTAAGGTTAGTCTTGCCGCAATTTTTTTAGTGCTGTTTCCCACAAAACTAAGCTTTGCAGAAAACTCACGAATGTCACTCTGTAGTGGTAGAAGGGCTGTTTTTATATCTTCTACTGAGAATGAATTTTCATTTTTTGCTCTCAAAAAAACTTTGTTTCCTGTTGTGACTTAGACGTTTTCTGTCTCTTGCTTGCTGTGTCCTTTTCAGGAGTCACAACTGCAGATATTTTTGATTTGGATGTTTGTTTTTTCATTAGTTCCTTACTTTGGTCCTGGTTGTTAGCCATAGTGATTTTTCTTTTTGTTTTTAAGTCTTTTCCAGATGCTGCTGAGCTGTAGAATTGAGCAGGCCTTGCCACACGGCCTCATTCACTGCTTCCCTGCTGACTTAGAAGATACTTTAAAAGTTCAAAATTAGCTTAGTATTTGTAGATAAAGCTGTTTTCTCGCTTCTTAGATGTTGTTTGTGCCAGAGTTGTGCAGGTTTTTCCTTTTGGGCACAGGATGTTTAGGCTTTATTGCGGATTAAACTTTTAGTTTATGGAGCTGCAGCTTAATGCATGTCTAGTTGTCAGTTGCCATCTTGGAATGAAACATAATGAAAAATGTATAATGTAACGAGGATGTGTGTGGAAATTATGATATAATAAAATGTTACTTAAACATAGTAGGATCTTAACCTTAAAATGCCAGCTATTGAAATAGATTCAGTCAAACCACAGAAAACCATGGCATTCAACCTCAATTGCCAAACCAATTCCTTGTATTCAATGAGGTCACCTCAAGGTCCCCCCCAGGTATTGCCTGTGAACTGTATCTATACCAAAAAACAAAAATTCATGGTCTGGATGATTCATTAAATGACAATAAAGGGAGTTGCTGTTTTTTTATTTTTAATGTCATATAGATGTTCATATATTCTCTCCCTAAACTGATGGACAGTTTTACCTACGTAAAAGCTTGGGCATTTCTAACACAAGACCAAATAAATAATGCCCACAGTTTTGCAATTAAAATGAGAACTCTTCTAATTGTTATATTGTTGACCTTAACCTCACTTGTTTCCAACAGAAAGGAGCATTGACTCCAGCTTGTACACTTAAAAGTGCCACTCTTTTTGTGACTGAAATTTTGTATAACCTTATCTTTCACTTCCAACATGTTTTAATGCACCCAGCCCACCTGTTAACAAACCCGGTTGTTCCCCCAAAATTTCTTTCATCCCTTCAAAACCTTGAAAGAAAGACCAATTATTTATAATGATCTGTTTAACTAGGGGATAATCATAAGTATATGTGGTAATGAAGGAAAAAGAATGAGTGGCACTATTACTGTTAGTCTGTTTTTCGCTAGATAATTCTAAGTCACATATAATTGGCTTAACTACCCTCCTATGTCTTTTAGATTAATTGGTAAGCTAGGTCAGGTGATTAAGTGTGTTTAATTATTTAAGCTGACTCTATCAGTGTGTTCATTGATTCTGATGAAGTTGTCTCCTTTCGTCTACTTTACAAAAGTCAAATATTCATTGACAGAATGTTCAAACAATCTAAGGCAAGATTCTCAGGATTTGCAGAAATATATAGCATTTTAGTAGAAACACCAGTGAGCATCACTTAACAGAGTTGGCTGGGTCCCCATCTTGGAAGGAGCTGAATACTCCTTTTCTTCACTTATCAAAGTGTAGAACACTACCCCACCTCCTCAGTTTGCATACATCTGGGCATTCCTAATACGACTGACATATGCATATCAATATATCATGCACAAAAGAACTTTGACCAACATTCCGACAAGTAGCCTACTTGAAATAATGGAAGTAGTTCCTTATGAATATTCATTAACTACATCAGCTAATATATATACTCATTCTGTTGATGCAATGTTTACTACTTAAAGATGCTATTCAGCATAAGATCAAACTCTGTCCTGTTATTGTGTACCCAGAACATGCCATATTTTTCTTACCACAATCTTTATTTCTACTCATGCTGTAAGCATGCATTACTCTTACTTCTTAGAACCCTGAAAGGTGGTGAATGCAAGCATTTTGTTTATAAATATTTTGTTATACACCAGAGATATTAATAAATTTATGGAACTATTTTCATAGGTTCATAGGTGTGTGCTAGGCTAATGGCCTTGGAGCCTATATACGCCTAGCCCAAGAAGATTCCCTGGCATCATGCCGCCCAAAGTTAGTTCCCAGTGCCACTGTCAAGCAAGGCCACTGAAGTGATCCCCGGGGTGAACTTCCTATTGCCCACCCACTCATCAAGGTTTCTCTTAAAGAGGGCCAGTGAAGTGCTGTGCTTGACGTGAATGGGAAGTTTGTTCCAGAGTATGGGAGCTCTGGGTCAGACATGGCTTTGTAGGTCAAGCAGAGATCACCTCTAAGTATGTGATAAGAGACAGAGTAGAGCTGGAGTTTTTTTAGTCTGTCCATATAGGGCATGTGTCTGAGGCCTAAGATCCTCTTAGTGAGGTATTTTTGTAGCCTTTCCAGTTGTTGTAGGTGTCTAGTGAGGTACATACCAATGGGGCATTGTATTCTATAATAGGTCTAATGAGGGATGAGTAGAGAGGGATTATGACCTCTTTCTTCCTGGATGAGAAACTTTTTGTAATGAGATGTGCCACATAGAAGGACTTTCTGACTACACTGGCAATGTGGTTATCAAAGAAGAGGTTGCTGTCAACCTGTGTTCCCAGGTCTCTTATCACACCTTTGGTGTTTAGTGGCATTGAGCTTAAGGCCATGGTTCTGGCACCAGTCATTGGTGTCAATGAGACCTTTTTGTAGAATGTCTACATCAGTTGGAGAATCAATAATGGCTCCCAGTTTGCAATCATCTGTGAACTTGGTCAGCCACAGTCCCTTTGTGTTGGCTTGAACTTCAGACAAGTAGATGCCAAATAGGAGAGGACCTAGGACTGATCCCTGTGGGACACAGCTTGTATCTGGTTGGTAGTCAGACTTGGAGTCTAGTTTAGTGAGTCTATATATGATTCCTGAGTGAGGGATGGTGTTGAAGGTCTTGGCAAGATCTAGGTAGGCTGTGTGAACTACCTTCCCCTCATCCACAGCTCTGGTGACAGACTCAAAGAAGTCTATCAGGTTGAGCAGGCATGATCTATCTTTCACAAACCCATACTGCGTGAGGTCCAGAGTTTGGAGATTCCATATGTCCTTATTTATATGGTCCATGATGATGCGCTCCATAGCCTTACATATCAGACTCATCAGGCTAATGGGGTGGTAGTTCCCAGGGTCTGTAGTTGCTCCCCCTTTGTGGAATGGGATGACCGTAGCAGTGCGCCATTCGGTAGGAACAAAGCCTGAAATGAGACTGTGATTGAACAGGGTACTCAGGTGTGGTGCCAGTTCACATTGTAATTCATGTAGAACACAGCCAGGGATATTATCAGGTCCCATGAAAAGCTGTATTCTTGGCTTTGGACAGTGCAATTTTTACTTGTGTAGCCATGATAATAGGGACTTGGCATTCCTCAGGTATTGTGATAGGCCCTTTAGGGGGTGAAAAGGGGGTAAAGTTCACACTGAACCTGTCAGCCAATATGTTGGCAATATCAGTTGGCTCTGTATATGTATTGCCATTGTGCTGTAACTCAGAGCAGATCTGAGTATTGCCATGTAGATTCTTGACATAACTATAGAATGCCTTGTGGTTGTCTTTAGAATCTTCAGCAATTTTGTTTTCATAGCTAGCTTTAGAGGATTTGATGATGGATCTCAGTTTTTTGCGGCTAACAAAGGAGTTTTTCCCATCTTGGGACTTCACCCTTTTCTGCAACAGTTTTTTCCTTCTGTTGTAGAATTTGTTTCTGGTGGGAGACTACCAGATTGGCTTCCTTTTTTTGGAGGCGAGCATCTTGGTTCTGTTTGGTATGGCCCATTCCATGCACTTGTGTATGTGCTCATACAGTACACTGGTGTATGATTCAGCAGTCAAGCACCTATTTTCCATTTGCATGGGTGTCGTGAAGTTAGCCACCTCTGTTTTTAGAAGCCCAAAATTGGCTTTGGAGAAGTTTTTTTTACTGTGGTTTCCTTTGGGGGGTGAGGGTGGGATGTGGATATTCATGGTGATTAGCTTGTGGTCAGATCTGACCAGGGAGGAGTTAATTGCTGGTGTAGAGCAATGGTCACCCATGTTAGGACGACCAGATCAAGGATGTTTCTACCCCTGGTGGGGGCAAAAATTAGTTGGTCCAGGGCACTGGAATTAATGAATTCCAGAAAACGTTGAGCAAGTTTGTTGGTACATGAGTAATTTTCCCAGTTAATGGAGGGATAGTTAAAGTCTCCCAGTATAAGGGTATTGGGTTGTACCCTAATATTTTCCAGTGTGTTTAGGAATGTGGAGTGGGAGTCTTGGGATATGGTGGGGCCATACCTCTCAACCTCTCAAAGCAAGAAATCTGGACAAAGCCATAAATAAAAGTGGGGAAGACAATTTTTAAATATTGCTCCTATGATCTTAGAAAGTTGATAGAATAACACATTTTGAATTAGCATGAATTTTCTGAAGATTATGAAGTCTGAAACTCAAATGTCTGTCATTATTTTCTAACTTCAGTCTTTAATGATTTGTCAGTAATTTTGCAAAAAACCACAATTGTATGAAAAACCAACAATATGAGGCAAAAAAATCTGGACATTCAAAAAAAAAATCTGAGTTTGAGAGAGGTGGTGGGCATCTATAGCAGGCTACAACCTGAATTGCAGTTTTACCCAGTGTTAGTTGTACCTGAAATATCTCTGATGTGTTATGTTGGGCTACTAGTCTGGAGGTGTGCATATCCTTTATGAATATGGAGACACCACCGCCTTTAGTGCTTCAGTCCAGGTTTAGGGGCCAAAAGGTGTGGTATGAATTATAGCCTGGTAGTATTGGGGTGCTCTCCAGAGCCTTGAACCAGGTCTCAGTCACTGTACAGCTGTTGATGTTCTCCATTTTAAGGAGTGCTTCAAGCGAGTGCATTTTAAGATTTAGACTTCTAGCATTGTGTAGCATAACCCTCAGATTTTGTTTGCTTGTAGCTGTTATGGTGGCAATTTTGCCTTTAGAACATTGCCTAAAAAAGGCACTATAGGGGTGGCAAGAGCCTTGGCCAGTATACAGAATCCCTGGGGTGACAGGTGCAGGCCATCTCAGGCAAAGCATCTAGGCCTGTCGATCATGTCATCCCAGGCAGACAGATACTGGATCCCCTTAGAATGACACCAGAAATTTAGCCAATTGTTGAAGTTAATCATTTTCTGCTTGTACTGCAATATCATTCTGGGTGACAGTAGGATGCTACTCAGGGCTAGGGTCATACCTGCCTGGGCCACATGATATGAGAGCTCTTCCATGTCTCTTTTCATGTAGTCCAGGGAGGTACGTCTCAAGTCATTCACTCCAACATGGACAATGACAGAGTCATATTTGTATTGTGGAGTGACTTGAGTGCATGCGTTATGTGGTGGATCCTGGCACCTGACAGGCAGCTGACTGTAAATTTATCCTTATTCAACCTAGTGAGTGGGAAATCAGTGTGCCTTACTATTGAGTCACCTATGACTAGTGTATGGGGTAAGTTGTTTTGCCTTATGGGCTTTGGTTGAGTGGCACACTGTTTATGTGATCTATGTGTCTCATGGTTTGTGCTGGGATGTGGTGGTTGTTTGTGTTTCTGCATCAGAGGTCTCTGTTTTTTGGGCAGATTTTTATTGAGAGCCTCCGCGAAAGTAGGTGTGTGTTTTGTGTTACTATGTGAGGGTTGTGGTGGTGTATGTTCTGGAGGGCTATGTGTTGAATATGGTATAGTGCAGGTGTTATCCTTCTCCTCTTGACTGGCTAATCCAGTCTTCATTGGAGAGTGCTTGGCTTCCAATTTGGCTATATATGTACATCTCTCACAAGTCATAGTGTTGGGAGGTAAGAGGAGAGGGTTGTATGTGTACATGAGGCAGTTGCTACACCTTTAAAGTTTAGTGTTTCTGTTTGTACACATTTAGTGTATTTTCGCGGGCAACCATTTGAAATGTTGGAACCCACTAGAGCATATCCAGAAATACGGAGACTGAATGGCTGAAAGAAAGGACTTACATATACCAAGTCTGAGATGCCATTGCTTGGAATATTCCCATTTCTCTGAGGTATCTTTGAGTTGGTATATAAAAATTCAGAGTGTGGACTGCAGGGGGGCTTGCCCCTTAAAGAAGTCTAAAGGAAAGGAGCGAGTTTCAAACTTCAGTCTTCTCTTGTATTTTCAGTCTTTTTCTTTCTGTCTTATTGGCACTCAGCATTTTGAGTGGCAGCATTTCATACTATTTTACTATAACAAGACCATGGCTTAAAAGGGGGTCAGTCTAACCTGTCCCTCTACCAGCAAAATAAAATAAATAAATAATTTTAATGAAACCTAAAAGTTCAATTTCATTCAACTCTTGCAATCTTACAGAGCCAGAAGCTGCTAAAAACCTGAGATACAGCATATTTCCATCCGTCTATGTCAGAAAAATATGTATTCAGACATATATAAACTGTTAGAAGAATGTGTGCTTAGGCATATATAAATGTACTCAAACATATATGAAGTGCAAAGGTTGAAAACAGTATAATATGTAATGCATTTAATTCTATTTTACTAGAATGGCAGTAGAAATGAACTTGCATATTATTGCTTGAAGCTTAAACTGTAAGTGTGATTAAAGCTTTGACCCTGACAGTAGCTGGCTAAGCTGGCTCATGTCTGTCAGTAAATATTATTTGCAAAGTTAGGAAAAAATGAATCTGTCTGCAAGTGTATCTTTTCCTGCTTCCACCGAGGAGAATGGCCTTGTGCGCACTATCAGAGATAATGTCCAGCTGGTGGACAAGAGAAGACAAAGAGAAGTATTAAGAAGACACTCATCCATTGTATTCGAACTAATCTAAGAGCCTTGAATTAGTTACATCCTCGGAAGGACATTGTGACTGACCAGGTGCTTTGCAAGGCTGTAATATTCTCATGGGAAAAAGATTTTTGAAAAGCATTACTTAAGCATTTTCTTATGAATTATAGTGATGTAAAGACCCTGTCACTGACCACGTCAGTGAGGTGGGCAAAAGCTGTTTGTAAATAGTATAAAATGGAGAGTATTTCCTGAATAAAGTTAGTCAAAACTCTGTACATGTTTATGTATGGTTTTTTGCCTCCTAATGATCATTAGTATGATTGTATATACAGTAGATACTTGAGCATCCTGCATTACTGTCTGTTATTGTGAAAAGCCTAATGATTTTTACAGTCTGATTTTAACAATTTATTTAACATTTTGGTCCTTCGGACCGGAATTCCCTTGGTAAGCTGCAGGTCAGAGTGCATGGGTGACAATAAATCTGCGCAGGAGAAGCTGCCAAAACAAAATGGTTCTTCTTAAAGTGAAAAGACCTCCGACTGAATTGTTGTGTGTAAAGAGGCTGTCCACTTTCTGATCTGTTGCTGAAAAGCGGAAGACTGGGCCCCAAAAACAAAAGACAGTCGTAAAGCGGGAGGCTCAGGTAAGAAGAATTTCCCTCTTTGTCTTTGTTTTAGATCAGGGACCAGGTTACACTGTGCTATTGCTAAGGTTTGTGATAGCAGGGAGAGAGAGAGTCGAAGTATTGTATCTTGAGTCATAGATCAGGGAATAACAAAGCAAAGTAAACATTCATTCTAGACACTACTGTGGATATGGGGAAATAAGATACCACGTGGTACAAGAGAAGGGTTACGTAACAGTCTTTTTAAGACATGGGAGATCAGTGCACTAAGAAATCACGAGATCCGCCCCTAATGGATAATGTGAAGCATATGCAATTGCAGTAAGCAGATAATGTGAGATATTTTGCAAAATGTGTTAACAACTATAAATTTGATAGTAAACTAGATAAACTTTCACTAGTTAAACTCCTTAAACAAGCTTTAATCTGATGCAGGGCGTCAGGCAAAAAAAAAAACAGCACCAACTAGGCATACCTCAAGCACACAGGTGGATTGAGGAAGCAAATTGTAAAAAACAGAAGCTTAGAAAATTCTAAAACATTTTTAAACAACAGAGTGAAAGGTCTGACAGACAGAATCTCTGAAAAATGGAAACTTAGAGCAGACTGGACTTGCATTAATTAATGCATACAACAGGAAAATGAGACAATAGATGGATATTATGCTAGATTATTAGAATGCTTTAAACAACAATTAAAAAAAAAATGCATTTTTAAAAGGTTGCATTGCCTCTGTCAGTAGCTTTATTACAAAGCATATGATAGATCACTGAACAAGCAGGCTGCAAGCCTTACTTGAGTATGCTAGACATACTGAAAGACACTTTAATAGTAAAAAAAAAAGGCACAAGTCTTCACTGCTGAAGACGGAGCTGAAGTATTTGTATTACAGTCAGATAAAAAGGGCATCTAGCTAGGGACTGTAAACAAAATAAGAAAGCAATGACAGAAGATAAAGGAGATGAGGACTGACTATATGATAGTGATAATAACCAAAAATCATCAGGAAAGGTTAATAAACAAAAAGAAAATGTAAATGTAGTAGAGGGAATAAAGGAAGTACAAACAGATGTAGAGGATAAAAATGAAAATAAAATTTTAGATTTAGCATTGTTGAGCCTGGAGCTCTACCTAGCAGATACAAAACCAGAAGTGACACTTCTGGTGGAGGGAAGGAAAGTCAAATTCCTGTGTGACTCAGGAGCGCCACGGACTTTGATACACCCCTCCAAGTTACCAAAACATTCTGAATCACCTGATTATATATTAGTAAAAGCAGCAAATGGACAGCTATACAGGGAACCACTTTCCCATAATATAGCAATAACTGACCCTGTTTCAGGTATGACTCAGAAAAGTAAAATTGTAGTTTCTGCAAAATATCCAGTAAACTTACTGGGAAGAGACCTTGTGCAGATATTTGGCATAGCAGTAGTTCCTACCATGCAGGGTATGGAAGCACAAAGACAAATGGATGCTTTGTGGTGTGATCAGAGGGTGAAGCCTATTATTGGTACAGCCAGGACCTAGTTATGACTGGTCCAAGGGCAGTAACCAAAGAACTGATAAACGTAGCCATCAGTAAGGTACCCTCCCTTGACACTGATCAGCAGCACTTGTTACATTGTACTCTATACTACTGTAGCACACCAGGACCTGATAAGGAATATAAGTAAGAATCCTGCTGACAGATTAATATTACGAACTTTATGTTGGGATACTGAGGGAAACAGTGTAGTAAGCTGTTCATTACCTCAGGAATTCATGAGATTGTATAAGTCCAATAGACTGCCACATGTCAGCTTGACAAAAAAACAAAAAAAAAACAAAAGTGTTAAATGGGCAGACTTAGGGAAAAAAAAAGGGGTAACAAAATGGGAAAACAGACTGATTTAAAAATGTCAAAACAAGGGATACAAAACAAAAAACTGAATTGGTTGACACAGACACATACAGCTGTACACTTGCAATCTAGTGAGGACAGCTGATTAGCATTTTTATTAAAAGGAAAAGAAGAGGCCTTGTGTAAAATTCCAACGACTCTGTGGTCAACAGGCAAGTTAAATGTAGGGCTTATTCAAGCAGCAGGACCAGTTACAATTACCCCAAAGTCAGCTTTTAGACCACAGAAAAGACAATACATTTTGAGAAAGAATGCAAAAGTAAAAATTAAGCCTATAATAGCAGCATTACTCAAAAAAGGAGTACTGGTAAAATCTCCTGATTCACCATGTGATACACCCCTATTTCCTGTTAAAAAAGCAAACGGGAAATGGCAAATGGTACAAGATTTATGAGCTGTAAATAATGCAGTAATACCTAGAGCACCTACGGTGCCAGACCCACGTACCTTGTTAAATGATTTAAAGCCACAACAGAAGTATTTTACTGTGGTAGATATAAGCAATGCTTTCTTTTCAATACCTATACATCCTGATAGTCAATATTGGTTTGCATCTACATTTCAGGGTAAAAGGTATACATATACTCGACTACCACAGGGATATTGTGAGAGCCCAATAATATTTGCACAAAAAATGGCTAGCAACCTGGCAGGGTTTACCCCACCAGAAGGTAGTCAAATTTTACTTTATGTAAATGACATCTTGCTAGCAGCACCCAGCAGCAGTGCAGGGTGGATACAGTAGCATTATTAAAATTTTTAGTAATACAAGGACACAAAGTAAACGAAAGTAAGTTACAACTTTGGAGAAAAAAACACAGATTAGATACCTGGGATATGTGATATCCAATAAAGGTAAAATACTAGATAATGGGAAAGAGAAAAGAAAAAAAAACAGCAATTTTGCAAGCACCCAAACCAACAACTAAAAAAGAAATAATGTCTTTCTTAGGTACAACTAATTTTTGTTGGAGCTGGGTACCAAATTATTTTACAATGGAAAACAAAAGCAGAAATGGCTTTCTGCAGGTTGAAGCAGTTAATAGCTTCTTCATTAGTTTTAAGACTTCCAAGTTATCACAAACGTTTTTTTTCAGACCATAGATTGTAAGCAATGGTACATGACATCAGTATTAAAGCAACAACATGGGGATAAGCAATGCCCCATAGCTTACTATTCATCACAGTTAGACCCAGTGGTGCAATCTTTGCCTCACTGTGTACAAGCAGTAGTTGCAGCAGCAATGGCAGTGCAGGCTTCAGCCTCAGTAGTGTTGTTCCACCCTCTCACATTGAGAATGCCTCATGCAGTTGCAATAATTCTGCTACAAAAAAAAAGTTGCATACCTTTCTCCTGCTAGACATCTTTCATGTATGACCATACTGCTGAGTCAACCTCCTATGAACAGTTAGCTTTACCTAGACAAGATCTTACAGATATGCCCTTGAATGATGCTGAGGTGACATATTACGTGGATGGCTCATGCAGAAGGGGTCCTACAGAAAAGAATCTGGTGGGGTATGCAGTAGTTACAGACACTGAAATTTTAAAAGCACAAACTGTGCCACACAACTTGTATGCTCAAGCAGCAGAACTGGTAGCTTTGACAGGAGCATGTATTTTAGTAAAAGGCAAGAAAGTGAACATATATACTGATAATCAGTATGTTTTTTCTACAGTGCATGTGTTTGCACAACAATAAAGAAAATAGAGGGATGATTACATCCATTGAAAAACCTATTAATCATGCGCAATTTATTTTGGAGCTATTAGAATCTATTCAGCTGCCTACCAAAGCAGCTATTTGTAAATGTGTAGCTCATACAAAACAACAGGATAAGATTTCAAAAGGTAATGCACGAACTAATGCAGCTGCAAAGCAAGCAGCCTCAGACTCAGAAACTTTATTTCTAAATGAAGAATTACAACCCTCTGAGATTTTAGATTTAGACATGTTAAAAACAATGCAGATGCTTACTACAAAAGCAGAAAAACAAAATGGGTAAAACAAGGTGCAATTTTTGAAAATGGACTGTACATTTCCAAAGGAAAAACAATATTGCCGTCTAAATTATTTAGATATGCAGCTTTGTTGAGCCATGGGCAGAGCCATGTCTCAACAGGGGGGATGGTACAGTTAGTAAATAAAATATTCCAAATATATGGATACATAAATTATACAATAAAATTTTGTGCAGCTTGTCATACTTGTAACAAGCACCATGCACAAGGAGCATTTAAAACAAGCAAGGAGTTTCCCTACACCACCATATCCGCTCCATACTATTTGTATGGACTTCATAGAGTTGAATAAATGTGAAGGAAGGAAGTTGATGAGTGAGACTCAGAAGAATTGGATTTGCTGTTTACCTCTAGCATTGCTGAGCATGAAAACAGTAACAAATGTAAAGGGTTTGATCCCCTTTGAAGTAGTATTTGGAAGGGCATATTATGTGCCTCAGTAAAAAGCTCTCATGCCTGCAGAGCTGGAGGCTGACAGTTCATTAGCTAATTATATAAAGAAACTGTTAATAAATAAATCTGTTTTGCAGTTTAACTCTTTTTCAGACAAAAGAACTTTCAGCTGAATAAGAACTTTGTGACTGATACACAAGGGCAAAATGGCCAAGAGTAAAGCAAACAAAAAGCAGAGCAACCCAAGAACTATTGCATAATTATTTTCTTTGGCTATGCATTTGTTGACTATAAGTGTGACAATTTTTCTCTTATTGTGGTTTTTCCCTGCACTCAACCACACAAGTGAAAGTGAGAAGACGTGATGAACTGTTTATAGACTGGCATCCAAACTTTAACACATACCTGACCATGAAGCATGTGTATACAGAGACTATGCACATTTCAAATTGCTGGGTTTGTACAGCTATACCAACAACATATAAAAGACTGTTAATGTCCACTGTCCCTCTGGGGATAAAATGAGACTTGGAAAAGTTTTTTTTTTAATATAGGAACTGTGAGATCACAGGACAAAATAGCTTTATTTTTACCTGTCACACAAAAAGGAGTTGTATGTTCTACGAAAGTGATACCCTCCAGGTGGGCTGGAGTAATGGGAATATAACAATGTCTTATAAATGTTACATTAAAGTCAGAAGTGGGGGTACTGTTTGTGATACTAACCATGATTCATATCTGAGTTCAATGAAAACTACATTAAATGCAGTACGTGACAATCCAGTCTTAACTAAACAATTGTCTATTAAAGATAGGAAAATATTTCATGCAGGGATAACACGTATTAGTACCAAAGTAATGATTTTATTTGTGGGAAAAAGGCATATGAATGGTTACCTGAGAATTGGTCCGCAGTTGTTTTTGGGTTATCTGGTTCCAGCAATAAGACATACTGCAGAATTACCTTTGGGTAAGATACAATGTAAGGGAAACAGCTCGAAAATCTGAAGGTCCAGTTAAGAAACCTGTGAATCCAGTTGGTAAAATCAAAGCTGGTTGAAAAGACCATAATTCAGTGAAAGACAAAAGTAAATTGACTCATATGGACTTGGGCAACAGTGTTATATCCAGGGCAGGAATACCACCAGCCTATGGAGCAGTCAAATCGATCTGGGAGCTGAGGAAGCTGTCAGGAAGCCATGAGCAATGCAACTTTTTCCACCCTAGAATTGGTGACTGATAAACTGAATGCAATGAGAACTGTTGTGCTACAAAATCAAATGGCTCCTTACTTCACCCTAGCGGCAAGAGGTGGTACACGAAGAAGAATGCTGTGCTTTTATCCCTGAGGATCACACGAGACAAATAATCACCTAGAGGTAATTCAGCAAGTATCAGCAATGACTAAACCAGGCCCAAACCCACTGACGGACTTTTTCCAGAATCTGTTTGGGGGGTGGGGTTCCATCCTATTGAACATTTTAATTGCTATTTGTGTGGGTATACTCCTAATAGGAGCATGTGTTTACTGTGAAATTCCCTGCATGAAAAGATTAATCAAAAATTTGTTGATATATCTGTTACTGAAACTTTTTACCAAAGTGGTGAAATTGAAAGATTAATTTCAGATGATGCTTTTTCTGAAATATAAAACTAATGACTTGCTTAGCTGAAAGTCCTTAAAGGGAAAAGGCTAAAAAATTAAATGATATTGTTTATGTTTCTAATAGAATGAAATGCATTAACAGGAGGGAGAATGTCAGAAAAATATGTATTCAGACATATATAAACTGTTAGAAGAATGTGTGCTTAGGCATATATAAATGTACTCAAACATATATGAAGTGCAAAGGTTGAAAACAGTATAATATGTAATGCATTTAATTCTATTTTACTAGAATGGCAGTAGAAATGAACTTGCATATTATTGCTTGAAGCTTAAACTGTAAGTGTGATTAAAGCTTTGACCCTGACAGTAGCTGGCTAAGCTGGCTCATGTCTGTCAGTAAATATTATTTGCAAAGTTAGGAAAAAATGAATCTGTCTGCATGTGTATCTTTTCCTGCTTCCACCGAGGAGAATGGCCTTGTGCGCACTATCAGAGATAATGTCCAGCTGGTGGACAAGAGAAGACAAAGAGAAGTATTAAGAAGACACTCATCCATTGTATTCGAACTAATCTAAGAGCCTTGAATTAGTTACATCCTCAGAAGGACATTGTGACTGACCAGGTGCTTTGCAAGGCTGTAATATTCTCATGGGAAAAAGATTTTTGAAAAGCATTACTTAAGCATTTTCTTATGAATTATAGTGATGTAAAGACCCTGTCACTGACCACGTCAGTGAGGTGGGCAAAAGCTGTTTGTAAATAGTATAAAATGGAGAGTATTTCCTGAATAAAGTTAGTCAAAACTCTGTACATGTTTATGTATGGTTTTTTGCCTCCTAATGATCATTAGTATGATTGTATATACAGTAGATACTTGAGCATCCTGCATTACTGTCTGTTATTGTGAAAAGCCTAATGATTTTTACAGTCTGATTTTAACAATTTATTTAACAGTCTACCTGTGCGTTGACTGGATGAAATGTTTTTGTCGGTTTTTTCTTACTTCTGTTCCATTTACTATATTATGTTTACTATTAATCTTTAGGATCACTTGATCTTATCTCTCTGCATTGTTGTTCAGTACTCCTGGGATATGGCAACAACAAGAAGTATCAGTGCAGTATGGTTATAATGTTCAAATAATTCATAAAAATAAAGCTAGAACTACAGAGCCCTGAGAAATTCCAGTTAAACTACCAAATAAAACAAAAGAATGTATACAATAACATAACCAAACTGCAAGGGCATAGTTACCAATGTTACATGTGATCTGGGTTTGTCTAATGGGCCTGGGAGCTGCAAAGGGCAGCTGGGGATGTAGAGTGTGTGGGGAATGACCAGCTTCTGGAAAAAGGAGGATGTGGGACTAGGTGTTATAGTGATGATTCTTGTTGGGGGCCAAGAAACTCCTACTTCAGGTGTGCATTATGAGATGGTTATTTGAGGACAGATCATACACTCATCCCATGAGAAACAGGCCTCACACAAAAACATCTCTCTGCCTGTAATGTTATGCACCTCACTACATATGCCCTAAGGCACGTTTCCATAAAGAAGGGATCCACCTGGCAATTACATGGGGTAGTCTACTCAAAAGGATCGAATTAAGTAATTAAAAAATAACATTGTATCTAGTAACCTTTCCATTAGCAATCAAGCCAAGTAAAAGCAAATAATAGTCAAAGCAGTTTTCTAATCACATGAAAAAATATCTGTAAAATACATATAAAATGAAAGCAAAAAAATATTCTAATAGCAACCCATTGGTGCAACGTTGGTTCTAGGCAATGGTCACTGTTGATGTGAAAACCCAGACTCTATGTACAAAATAGAAAAAGGGTTTGAGGCTGATATTCTAATATTTTTAAGCATAAACGAAGAATGTTGAAATGTTTCAATGGCAATATTAATATAATAAAAATGTGAAAACAATAACCATCATGTAAAATTAAATGTATAATGCAAAATATGATAATAAAATTATAAGAAGATATGCTTGTTTTACAAATCAGTGACTCTGTTAAAGTCCGCCTTAATAAAGTAACTTGAATTGTAAACACAAGCAAAAATAATTTATATTCACCTTATCTGTTAAGGAAGGTTTCCAAAATGTATATACAACTTGATATGCTGTACAGAACAAGAAACTCTGCAATGAAACCAGAAGACAGCAAAATAAATAATAACAGATGGCAGGCATTAGTATTACCAACTGTAACAAAATAATGTTATAACATGCACTCAACATGTACTGCCAGGCAGCTGGCCTACAAATATCATCTTGCTAGATTTTATGCTTCTCAGACTAATAAAAGTAACATATAATCTTTTACATAAAATACATATGGAGAATAGATAACTGATTATCTACAATAACCCTGTTATACATAAAACAAAATATATTTTTTACAGTCTCCTCGCTCTTGTCAGCTATAAGCCTGTAATATCATCATTAAAAATGTTAAAGCTTGTAAAAATGTATTTTAAGGACTTTCCCACACACCTTTGGAAAGAAAAACAATGGAAATTAAACTAATTTAGTTATTCAGTTTGACAGCTAGTGGTTTGAAATTGGACCTTGGTTATATAAGAGAATATAGCAGTTAAGGGCTTTTCCCTGTAAGCAACTAACAATAAACACATGTTTGGCATACTGAAGTGCAACAGATGTTTGTTACACTGAGTAATGCAAGATTTTATGATGATTCTATACAGAGTCCTGAGATATGGCTTAAACAAGGAGTATTAGATTGTTGTGTTTGTTGTAATGTTGAAACGTGCAATTTATCCATGGCAAGGGACTGGTTAGTATCATATAAGGTAAACCAGGAACCACAAAGACAACTAGGATGTAAACCACCTTGGAACCACACTGTCACCCAAAAAAGCACAACAAGGAAGCCAGGCAATATCAAATTAAACATAAAAAAACTCCTGTGAGTAGGTGTTAATTTGGTTGAGTGTAAAAAAGCACCAAAGATGAAGTGAATTTATTGATCTAAGCACTTTTGTCCCTTCTTATTTTACCAGCACTTCATCAGAGATAAAACCAAATACACTTACATTATTTATGCTTAAAAATCGAAAAATGATAAACCTGTTACGTGCTACTATAGTGCAAGACCCAACCATAAGAATGCTTTCAGAGGTGTGTAGTCAATGTTACACACACCCCCAAGTGCTGTTACATTCTAATATAAGGGAAGGGATGCTCCTTCCCTGAATATCTTTCCTCCCATGTCCACTGAAGTTTACTGACATTAGTCTGTAAGTAACTTATTTAAATTAGGACAGTATTTAAAAACTGTCCCTGACTTTTTCCGTACTTGCTGTCTAGGTGACGGCACTTGCAAATCACTTTACTTGTTTTCAAAACTAGTAAAACACATCACTTTCTTTTTTCTTTTATAACCACTTATACATGGAGTAGATAAGACTCCATGTACAACAAAGAGCTATGATCAGATCTCCCCAGTCATAACATATTATTATGTGTTCTCAACATGGATGCCAAACAACCTCTCGAGCTTCACTCCCAAGGTGAATTTATTGGCATCCATGTCTCAAACACGTAATAACATGGTTACAGTCAGAGACCCAATCATAACACTCTATTTTCTTCTCTGGATTTAACCCATATTCATGCACGTCACTTTCTTTCTATTGTGATTTTCCCACAGTACTTCTCTTGAGCTAATATTTGCTTCCCTGATAAATTAAAACTGACTGTAATGTATCATGCAGAGAGAACCTTTAGTTTTTTATGACAAACCATAACCTGGTCTTCGAAAATGTCAACATCTGTCTCTCTCTCTCACTCTCACACACACACAAACACACACACACATGCACACAGAAAAACAGACACATAGGTTCATACTGTAGGCTCATAGCATGATACTAGGCTATTGGCCTGGAGGCCCTTAGAAGCCTAGCCAAGAATTTTGCCCATGTTCCCTCAGGGACACATCTGGAATCCCAGGGGTGTATTTTCTGTTTCCCATCCAGTTTTCCAGGTTCCTCTTAAAAAGGGATAGAGAGGTACTCTGCTTGACCCACCAACAAGTTTTATTAATGTCACAGACCAGGTTAAGGCCTTGTTTGCGGGTTGCGTGAGTAGTGTTTGTCTTACAAATATGCAACAACTCCATCAAGGTTGGGTCTGAAATGGCCTTGTATGCCAGACACAGGTCACCTCTGAGCAGTCTGTATGAGACTGAGTAGAGGGACAGGGCTTTTAGCCTATCTGTACAGGATAGGTGTTTGAGACTGTGGAATTTCCTGGTCAGGAACCTCTGTGGTCTGCCCAACTGCTGCATGTACTTGGAAAGGTACATGCCGAAGGGGGCATTGTACTCGATAATGGGTCTGATAAGGGAGGAGTACTAAGGGAGGAATACAGGGAAGTTATGACCACCTTGTTCCATAATGAAATACCCTTATTTATGAGGTGGGTCATGTAGAAAGCCTTTCATAGAATGGAGGCAACGTGGTGGTCAAAAGTCAGGTTGTTATCAATCTGGGTGCCCAAGTCCCTCACGACTAATTGCATGTTTAGTACATTGTTATTAATGTGATAATTAGTGGGGAAGACATTTTCCCCAAAGGGGATAATGATGCACTTCTTGACATTCAGTTTGAGTCCACACACACACATACACACACACACACACACACACACACACACACACACACACACACACACACACACACACACACACACACACACACACACACACACACACACACAGCCTCTGTTTCTGTCTCCAAAATATATACTTAGCATCAACGCTGCACACATTTTCCAAAAACAGTATGTTTTAACTGAACTGCCTGTTTTAGACAATAAGAAAGAAATAATGTACTTTCTTCTTGCTTTCTAGGTACAAGTGAATATTAAAACACTTTATCTAACACCAGTAACTTAATAACTCCCAATGAAGGCCTGTTGTTCATCAAATTGTCAACAATATTATGCAACCTCTAATGCAGACAATTATGTCTCAGTATAGTTTATCAGTCTTTTAGACAAAAATAGTTATTGAACTCCTACATTTTCACCAATCTAAATTTAAATGTATGCTTTTGAAGAGTTTGTTTACAAACAGATGTGGTAGGACATCTTACTAGGGTCAAAAAACAGGCCCATTGGAGCAGAAAAAACATTCTCTGGCCATATAAACGTTATGTACCGACACAACCAGTGTTACTTTTTGTCATATTTAGATTGCAACCTGCACTGTCTCTTTTAAAAGGCTATTTTAATCCAGGAACTTGATCGGGAGAAATTAATGCTTTTTATACATTCTCTGAACAGCACAACAAAGACACCTGACTGGGCTTTAAGGAACCTGTCACTTCTTAACGAATAGGTATGATTGTAGCAGCTTTCTGTTGTTATCCTTTGATAGGAAAGTGGTAATCATGGTGGGCCTGTGATTCTAAACATGTAATCCTGCCTTGATAGGTTCTCATCTGTTGTATTTTGATACACAGCTGTGTCAGATTTTAACACATCAAAAAGCTGACCTAAATCTCTGAAGTTAAATTTATATTATTGAAGACGTTTTAATGTCTTGTAAAAAATGTTTCTTTTACATATAAATGCTACACAGATTTTATAGAAGAATTAGCTTGTGTTTGTCTGTATTTAATAATTAACACCTCAGATTCATTCATTATGAGTCTATTGTTCCCATTTATCATCCATGAAATGATTTTGTATTACTATTTTAGATAATTAATTTCTTGTTCTTCTAGCAGTCTGCCCTAGTTAACAGAACCAACTTTATGAAAGTGTTTTCTTGCAGTTATTAAATAATACTTCCAAAATGTAATCCCTATTTGTTTTGTAATAAAATTGCTTACCAAACTTAGTCATTTGTAAGCTCATGGCATTATGATCAACATTAATGTTGCAAATGTGCTTCAAACCTTCCTCATACCTTTAAAACAATGTAGGTGTTTTATAGACTGTTGTAATGTGCACTTTTAAAGCGATTTCCATGTCTTTCTTGTCTATGTTTCTAAAGTGCTGAAACTAACCTCATTTTAAGATTTAATTATATAAAAATAATCAATGAAAAATAGCATTTGACTGAGAGATGGTAACTAATGTCCTCTCACAGCATGGAACAATTTGGCCCTGAGCAATTAAATGCCAATGTGATACTATACGTTGATCAAGATTATAGATGTCAAGTCTTTCTTTCCTTTTTTTTGTTTGGGTGGGGAGTTTGAGGGGAGCAGAAGGCATTCATTTACTGGTTGTTATGGCTGTTGTTAAATTTTGAAAAATGGCTGATGAAGTGAATTAGAGCCAATATATTGCCCATTTTTTGCACTAAGTGCTTAAATTACTTGTAACTTGATTGGAAGCAGGAGCTTTTCTTACAGCTTAACTCTTCTCTGCACTGCTTGTCTCCCAATAATGTATTTGTCTACACCTGGGAACAAACTAAAATATGTCCTCCATGAGAAACTGCCGTCACTTGGGACTACAAAGAAAAATGCAAAACAAGGAGTTCTGTCATCTGCTACATGCAGATAGGGTAATGAGTTTTGTACCTACCCAGGCACTTTTGTGTTACCTTGCACAATGATGTCATTAGAGTAAGACTTTGCACTAAACACGTTGACTAATGCTTAAAACTAACGGTTAGTTCTTTTGCCAAACTGTTAATTTAACAGTTTGTCAGTTATATAACTTAATTTGCAATTACTTACCCACACTAGTTCAGCATAATTAGAGTTGTAACCCAGAGTGATGTAAGCACCTCCTGTCTGCCCATTAATGCCATAAACATGACTTTTTATGCTTTGTCTTCTACTTTTGAGACCAAACTTTAAAACTATATTTATTTTTAAATGCTGAAAAATGAACTTTTGTTTTCACACAAAAAAGTGTTTGAATGCATAAAGATGCATGTGAATACTTTTCTGTGTTAAAAAAAATTTGTTTTGTGCATTTAAACTTAATCTTTAAAGGCATCTGGAATGCCATTCACAAAAACAGAAATTTATAGTGGACACCAATACTGTCATATCCAAATACAAATAAAGGCTGATTCATCAGCGTTGTTTGAAGTCACAGTAAAAATTTGACCCATCTCCAGGTTCGAGTGTATGAATTCTAATCTGTGGTGAGGTGGCATAAAGCATTGATGTGAGGCATCTGTGTCATCCTACCTCATTAAGGCTGCCACTGCAGTCAGACATTCAGGTATTCAGTTAACTCCTCTAACCTTCAAAATCAAAGCATCATTAGCAGGGCTGATCACGTCTCCAAATGTTGCTGATTAACACATTTCCTTTCTATAGATTTAAAAGCTCAGGAGTCAGAAGCAAAAATGCTGAAAATCAAAATGTTGTGTATTTGCAAATATGGCATTCATGGGGGAGTTTGAGATATGGGCAGTAACAAATTCCGTCATTGTAAACTGTGCCAATCCTGAATGCTGTAACTGTTTCTCCAAGCTGCTGAACTGGTCATTATAGATCTTATTAATGGCTACATCGGATTCCTATCCTCACATTTTTTCCCTTGTTTGGATTAAAACACAAGTCAAAGCCAAATGTGTAATTATCACACCTTGTGACACTATTATACAATACTATATAGTTTGGTGTGCCTGCTTGTTATTATGCCACGTTAAAGCCATGCATATGTTCTATAAAAAACAAATATATGAAATCCACTTCAGAAGGCACATCTAGTCTACCCCAAGGACAAGTAGTGGCCTTCATTACATGTTACCCACATATTCAATATGGTAAAAACAACAAAAAAAAAAGCATGCAACCCCCTTGCATAAGGTCTACCTTCTTACATGCAAGTCTAATCTGCCTTGCATGAATGAGACAAAAAAAAGGTTATCAGAGCTCGGTATGCCCTTTCACCTGTCAGGGAAATATCTACATAAGCAGTGAAAATACAGGGTGTACAACAATCATTACCCTTTATTTTCATTTTGTGGAATGAGCAACAGAAACTGATGAATGCAACTTAAGGAGTTGTTTTCAGTAT
The DNA here is from genome assembly GCF_019279795.1 of Protopterus annectens. Classification (NCBI taxonomy): domain Eukaryota; kingdom Metazoa; phylum Chordata; order Ceratodontiformes; family Protopteridae; genus Protopterus; species Protopterus annectens. The sequence goes on along the minus strand of NC_056734.1, from coordinate 813,749,418 downwards.
ACTTCTGTCCGGTTGAAACATGGTATACAAATGTTTACTATTAGAGGCTGCAGTTTTGAAATTCACCATGACAACATTATGGCTACCAGAAATAAAGACTTTTTAGAAAGGAACTTGAGATTCACTGAAGATTTACTGAAAATGCTAGTTCAGATGTCAACAAACCTAACTTGTTATGGTGAAATTCAAGTATTGACTTGAGGAAAGCTGGATTGAAGTGTGTTTTAATGCATAAAATTACCCCATGTGAAATGTCTTAATGGTTGGACTGGCAGACAGTTGTGATTATTATGGAACATAAAGCTGAGACTGAGCAAATGTTATCTTTGATGCAATAATATTGCACATTTGAAACAAAGAGAAGATCCATGGGGTAAGAAATAACTGCAGAAGTAAATGGTTGCCCTTCACCTATATAAAAAAAATCCTGTGTCAACTGACCTAGTAGGAGTCTTTCTGATGTGCCGTCTGGATTTAATAATAACCAGTAAGACATTAGAGGCAAAACAGAAGTTGTAAAAGGTTTGGCATGATGTTTAAAGTTTTTAACCCACAGACACATTGTACAGGGTTTGAGTCTCATCTCTGGTTACTGGCCGGGTTTATAATAGTCTGCAGACTGATAGTCAAGTATTTACCTGTGAATCCCATTGAGGGATATGAGCATAATGGTTAAGTTTTTTTCTCACAGATACAAGGCACAAGTATGCAATAATCGACAGACTGAGTGGTTAGTGTTTATAGGGACAGTTTGGCAAAATGGTTTAAGTGTCTACCGCACATACACAAAGTACAGAATTTCATTCTAACCTCTGATTATTAACTAAGTTTATAGTAATCTGCAAGCTGATAGTACTTACCTATGAATTATCAGGAAGATACTATCGAATCAGGAAGGGCAGAACCCTGAGACTGTGCTGATAAATGTTTCCTTGTTAGTGAGTTAGAAGAGAATGGAATATTGGCGGTAGCACTAAAGAATCATTGGGTAGCTGCAGGAGATGAGTGAAACAGGATTGGCTTGGCAATTTAAGGGCCACAATGATAGCCACTCAGGTTAGCTAATTAGAATCCTATTTTATTTTCATTGCATTCTTGGAAGAGCTAAAATGGATAAAAGTATATAGCTCACAAGGTAGGAAAATGTCTGTGTTCTCCAGATTGTCTGAGTAAAAGATAAAATGAATATTTTATAACTTGATTCTGCTAACTTCAAATGGGTCCCTCTCTAGAGTTCTGCTATGATGTTATTATATCTGAAAGTAATATCATGCCCAGCTGTCATTCATATCAAGTCAGTTCATCTGCTGAGAGTAGCTGATAGGATATTCAGCTGAGCTGACAGGCAAGAACTTAGTTCTATTAGACTCACATGTTATGTTTGAGGTTTAGCTGCACTGGGAATATAAAAAAGTACCACATTTGCAGTGGATGAAAATTATTGCATTAGAATGAGTTTGTCCTGATCTGGCCACCACGAGCAGGTTGGTTGACTCAAAACCTAAAGAATTATGTTGATATTATCGTCTAAATACATGGGAGACAATGTTTCAGGAACAGAAAAAGACTAAAACTTAATTTACCCTAGTGCATTCTAAGGCACACACCATGGTCTTCTGAGTTGGCCAGAGAAGCATAAAGGTGAGCTGCTCCCATGTTCAATTTGGACAATTTCTGAAATGTCCTTTGGTCCTTATTTCTGTACTTAATAAATAAATGAATTCCAAATGTTTTTTTCTGAGAGTTTTCTTTGTGTAACATGGTACTTTAATTGATTTTAAACTGTCAGAACATTCAAGAACATGAACCTCAGGGCTCTGAAGAACTGCACCTTTGATTTCTGAAACGTTTGTTAAATATTTGAGGAAAAATGTTCTTCTTTTCTTGTGGTAAAAAGACCTCACACAAGCTAGAGTTCACATATGTGTCCCAGAGCAGGATACCCTGCACTGAAATCAACAGTGAAGTTTTGATTGTTGTAGTTATTCTCAGATGTATAAATATTTTGACAACCAATTGTAAATGCCTTTGATAATGTTCCTTAACATCTATTACTTTTCATACTATATATATTGTCCCTGCTTATGTCCTAACATAGCAAAACGTGGAGACAGGTACTTTGTAAAAAGTGCAGGGTACAGAAGCCAAAGAAAGGTAAAGTACATTTAACTGAATGTGGTACCAAACTGCTTCTAATACTAGAAACCATGTATATCTCTCTTGTAGAGTTAAGTATGGAACATTTTATTTGTTAAAATGCAGTTGAACTATCTGTCATCCAGAAGAACTTTTGCTTTTGGAAGGATGAAGAGCATTGAGTAAAACTCATTCCTTTAGAGTTGCAGAGCTGTCAGACAGTTCTCAACAAAGAGCACTTTAAAGCATTACTATTCATTATGATCACTGCCTTGAACCCGAGTAACAACAACAGCAAAGTCACTGTCACTGCCCACATGATGTATATAGAATGTATAAGCACATCACAGCACATGAGCATTACCATACTAACACCCTCAGCAACAAGTTTTGCACTGCTTTACTTATAGGGCAGACACTCCACACCTCTTCTAACTCTGGGGTCATTATCGATTTGCTTATGTATTTATTCTTTTTAAGCAGGCCAGTGGAAAAGGAAAATTTTCAGTCATAAGCTGAGATACTCCCAAAAAATAAAGTTAAAAGGTACACATTTCCATTACATGATGTTCAAATCAGAGCAACATTGAGTTGTAGAATTAATCACTTACGTAGACAGAAACATCCAGATAAACAGGATATTGTCATATTATTACTTCATTTAGATAAAATAGTTAATATACACCTTGAATTGCATCACCTCTTAGAAGCCCCTTGACCTAGTTATGAGTTATAGATACATGACGCAAGGAGGATGGTTACACTAAACACTTCTCTTAAGTAATTGATACCAAAGGAAGGGTTATTGATTCTTGCAGTTATTGACATTAGGTTGAATGTCAAATATTTGGTTTTTAACTAGCTTAGTTGTTGATATAAAAAAACAAGTCCAGGAGGATGAGGTGCCCAAAATAAAACCAATAAACAGGAAAAAAACACCAGCAAGCCGTAACCACCTTAAAACATTTAATGTGTTCCACAGCAAGCAGAGCACAACACAGCACACAATGATAATGCTGAAAATACTACCAGTTCGTTTTCGTCTCCTTCATCAGAAAAATGCTGACAGTCCAAACCCCTCCCCATTTATACCTTTGCGCACTGCCAAAACTTAAAATCATGTGACACTGAATTCAATTTTAACCCTTTCCTAAACATACTTTAAAACAGGCATAATAAATACAACTTTTCCCTGTTTAAAATACTTTTAAATATCTAAAAACACACTTTCAAAATCTGTAGTAAATAAACAGATGGGTATAAAAAAATGAATGCATGTTAATAATGAATAAATGAATGTAAAAAATCAAGTAAAATCAATCTTGTTGAACAATATTTCAAACCACGTGTGTGTGAAATTCATAACTTCGCTGCTCCTAATTTTAAAATTAAGTCAGCATTTTTCTGATGGAGACGAAAACGAACTGGTAGTATTTTCAGCGTTATCATTGTGTGCTGGGTTGTGCTCTGCTTGCTGTGGAATACATTAAATGTTTTAAGGTGGTTACGGCTTGCTGGTGCTTTTTTCCTGTTTATTAGTTGTTGATATCCCAGTTATAACAACTTATTCATTGATTAACAAACTGTTGACCAGGAATATGGATTCGACTGAAAATATAGGCTGAAGTGTCCTTTTCTTTAAGACTTATCTAAAAATTATTAAAGTCCATCTTATTTGTTGAGATTCTGTAACTGGCATGTGACTAGCACTGATTCTGATGCCATGGAAATGACTTCTAGTGTCCATTAATCCAGAACTAACCATTTCCAATAATCTGCATCTCTGGCAAACATTTCCTGTGTATGTTCCCCTGGGACTGGAGGTAGATCAGAAAAAAAGCAAGACACATTGCTGTATTTGTTTTTAAGTTGTAGTGACACTATGAGGCTATGGTGTGTTGTATAAGTGCCTTACATTCTGTTGCCTTAACCTTTTGGAGTCCTGGTGCTTGTGAAAGAAATGCCTTGTAGTAGAAGGGAAATCCAATAATATCTAAACAAAGGAGGGGACTTTCACTCAAACAAGTAAGTCTATAATCTGTTAACAAGCTTCATATTGTAGTCTTGGTTTTGGTTCCCTCAGCACTCCAAGGTCAAACCTAAAAAGGGATATTTCTGTCCAGTGGGCTTACATTTTTAGCAAATAAATAAAAGTAAGTAAAAACAAACATTTTCTTTACTAACACTGAGTTCTTAGCCATGTGTACCTCCTGATAGTTAGTGCAGCAGTAGATGTGTTCATGGAATTACAATAAGCACTGATAGGCATATATTTTCTTGGATAATTTGTTGTGGCTATCACTATTTGTGTCTTTAATACTGAAGTCTAGTAAATTCTACAGACTATCATCCAGTTACTATAAAATGTCTACACTAGCACATGGGTAAGGGCATGTATACATTTTTTCCTAACCTGCCATGAGCCCTGGGACCACTGTCAGAGAAAAGATAGAGTTAAATATTTTCTTCTCTGCCGAAAAAGATAACATGTTAATCATAGCTGGGATTGCCTTAGAATTCTTGAAAATAATACTGCAGTCTACATTTGCACAGCATACTTGTTTGATGTCTTTGGGCTAGGGTTGAGGAGCTTAGACTTTTCATACTCATTAGTTATGATCCTTTTGTCATGCCCGGAATAGCCCAGTATGTGACCATTATGTTTTCAAAGAGTACCCTAGGTCAGAAACTTACATAATGTTTTGATCATATTTTGGTCTGTTACATAGTAGTTGTAGATCAATGTGTGTGTATATATCTTTAAAAAGCTATCCAAGGGCTTGCACAAGTGTATAAATACTGAGCATGTGCGAGCCTAACAGCCATTTTGTAGTAAGCTGTTGAGATGCAAGCATGTATGTAAGTAAGGTAGTCTGTTAGCCAGTTTGTTTGTATTTTATGGTGCTGCTATCCATCCTGATGTGTTTCTATGTATTAAAGCATCTAAACAAAATACCCCAACTGCTTGTCATCTATGTTAGAGAGGGACAAGCAACATGGTGTCAGAAGCAGTATGTCTAAAAGGACTTGAGGCCAGGATGGAATCCAAATTGTTCAGTTCGAGATCGAGAGGCACTCAATTGAAACTGAAGGAATATACAGCAGTGAATCATCCTTACTGTATGTATACTTCGCAAAACCGGTCAGAAACAAATTTTAGATGTTATACTTGCTCAGCACTATTTCTTATTTGCAAAATATGAAATGAGGCATACAGAACACTCTAAATGATATTCACATAAACTGATATGTCCTGTATTGATAAAAATATTCAAATTACTATGGAAATGTTTGAAATAAAGTCCGAAATACATAAAATGAATGAAATAAGAGGAAGCAACTGCATTTTCACTAAGCACATATTTTTCGAATTACTCAAAGAAATCCAAGTTATCAGAAGTATATAAAGTGTTCACGTTTGTGCAGTATTATATTAAAGTTATTTCACAAAATACAGCCATTTCAAAGTATATTTCGCAAAGTACAGTATTTTGAAGAGTTTATTGTGCATTTGAATGTTATTACAACCTGTGCTGTGAAAACAGTTTGTTCGTACATAATTACAAGGGCCATATTTTCAGTGTGTTTGTGCATACTTTGTGGACATCGCAGACAGATTTCAGAAACCTAGTGCACTTGTGTTTGACAGCAATATTGCAGAGAACTGAAGAGTGTTTGAACAAGTGTATGACATTTTCATACAGGCTGCATTTTCTTATAAAGATGGCCATATAAAGTCATTTATTTTGCTTAATTTAGCTGGGTCAGAAGCCATAGAAAGGGAGCATTCATTTGTGTATACACCTGCTGTTTATGCAGGAGAGGGGAAAACCATCATATTGTTGTACTGCAGTGCTGAGTCAAGGAAGGACCCTGAGTGCTTAAAACATAAATTCAGAGAACTGTGTAACCCCCCCCCCCCAAGACAAATGTTACAATGGAAAGGCACTTATTTTATACAAGGGACCAAAAGCCTGATGAAACTTTTGCAGCATATGTAACTGACTTTAGAAACAAGGCTAAAACATGCAGATTTTGTGATTTAAGGGATGACAGACTTGTGTGGTATAAAAGATGATGCTATGAGAAAGATTTTGCGTCATGACAGTGATTTAACTTTGAATAATGCCGTTCAGAATTTTCAGATATATGAGCTCACAGAAAAGCACACAAATATGCTTACAAATTAGAATAGCTCTAGAAGGCACAATGATAAAGCTCATGTTGATGGTATGTAGCACATGGTTAAAAAGAAACGGGCTCAAGCACATGGCAGCAGCTGTAGCCCCTGCAGCACTCACTGGTAAACTCCAGAACTTTCTAGCAAATTCCAGAGTTTGCACAGTCTCAGTGAAGCATAAGAGTGAGTCAGCAAACTCAAAGCATGAGCCCCCACTTAGTTTCATTGCCAACTGTCATAATTGTGGACGTTATGCATTTAAAAGGGAAAAATGTTTAGGTTTTGGTCAGCAATGCCACAAATGCAATAAGTGGAATAATTTCAAAAGGTTTTGTAAATCAAAAGGCCCACATTATTTTATTAAAAGGGAATATTTTAAGAAACAAGTTGATCAGTTAGAGAGCTGCAACCCTACTCTTTATGTTGATAGTGTGTCAGTGCTTAATAAAATCGTTAATGCAGTAGATTTAAGGGCAAAGAATGAAGTATTTTGTACTGTTTGGACAAATGGAAACCCCATAGAACTCAAAGCTGATGCAGGTGCCAAGTGCAATGTTATGTCAGCAGCAACATTTGTAAAAGTGTGTCATGGTGAAAGCTTGATTTGGCAAGGTGTGTGAAGCTTGTTGCTTATGGAGATGAAGAAATTCAAACTGAAGGCTTAGTAGTGCTTTCATGTTACTCTGCTGGAAGATGTTACGACTTGTTATTTTATGTGGTCAAGAGGCACGTCCAGTCATTGTTAGGGCTCAGAGACAGTTTGAAAATGGGACTGCTTTCATTTAATAAGAAAGTCCACCATGTTAGCTTGAAAGACCACTACTCTAATTTTACCCAGTAATTTTTTTCTACCTGTGCTGATCTTTACAAAGACAAATTAGTGAAGCTTCCAGTTGTGTACTCCATGAAGTTAGACCAAGAAGTCAGTCCATTTATCAGGCCAGCTCGAAAAGTTCCAATAGCCATGCAGGACAGAGTGAAAGTAGAGCTAGATAAAATGGTGCGAGAAGCTGTAATTTGTCCAGTTGCAACTCCAACTGAATGGGTATCTTCCATGGTGGTAACTCATAAGAAAAGCTCAGATGACATCAGAATATGTATTAGGTTCATAGGTTGGTACTGGGCTATCTGCCCGAAGGCATATATTAGCCCAGCCACGTTGTGCGGTATTCACCATCCCTTTAATAGCTCCCTAAACCCTTGTACTAGCAGCTAGTACCCTTGGCCCCTATCTAGTAGTGCTGTTGGTGTGATCCCCGGTGTGAACTTTCTGTTACCCATCCACTCATCAAGGTTCCTCTTGAAGAGTGAAAGTGAGGGGCTCTGTCTTATGTAGATCGGGACCCTGTTCCATAGTAAGGGAAGTCTCTGCGTAGGGAATCTATCCCTCCAGCATGTTCTATTCATTGTTGTGTTGAGGTTTATATCCCTAGAGCATGTAGCTTGAGTAGATTTGGTTTTGCTAAGATGGAGCATATTCAACAATTCTGGGTTGGACATGGCTCTGTACGTTAGACAGAAATCGCCTCTGAGAAAGCGGTATGCAACAGAGAATAGTCTTAGCTTTTTCAATTGTGCTGCATAGGGCAGCTGTTTGAGGCCAGTAATCCTCTTGGTTAGGTACCTCTGTGGTCTCTCCAGCTGCTGGAGATGTCTAGCCAGGTACATTCCAATTGGTGCATTGTACTCAATAATGGGTCTGATGAGGGAAGAGTAGAGGGGCACCATTACATCCTTAGATCTTGATGCGAACCCTTTTGTGATCAGATGGGTCACATAGAAGGATTTTCTAAGCACTTTGGCAACATGGTTATCAAAGGAAAGCTGGCTATCTACTTGGGTCCCTGGATCCCTTACTTCTTCTTCAGATTTCAGGGGTTTACCTCCTATGTTGTAGTTTGCGGGTACTCTGTTTTTTCCAAAGGGGATTACTACACATTTTTTTGCATTTAGCTTGAGACCATGGCTTTGACACCATGCATCAGTCTCATTTAGACCCTTCTGGAGGATCTCCATGTCGGCCAGAGACTCTGTTATAGCACCCAGTTTGCAGTCGTCTGCAAACTTAGTCAGCCACAGCCCTTCCGTGCTTGCCTGTACTTCTGAGAAGTATATGCCAAACAGGAGGGGCCCGAGGACAGAGCCCTGAGGCACACCACTCATTACTGGTCTGGATTCGGACATAGATCCCACTACTCTTACTTTATGGGATCTGTCTGAGAGCCAGTTTGCGATCCATCTTGTGACATAAGGGTTTTTTATGCCCAGGCTGGTGAGCTTATCAATAATACCTGAATGGGGAATGGTGTCAAATGCTTTAGCAAGGTCAAGGTAAGCCATGTGTACCTCCTTTCCCTTATCTATAGCCTGAGGAACTGTCTCAAAGAAATCCACCATGTTCAGGAGGCATGATCTGCCCTTGACGAAGCCGAACTGTGTGGGGTCCAGCGACTGGAGGTTCCCAATCTCTCCATTTATGAGTTCCATAATGATTCAC